>NW_028261417.1:0-228049 GCF_051295495.1 Thamnophis sirtalis | reverse complement strand
CCATTTCTATGATACACTTTGCTGTAACTCCCCAGGGAAACACCAGATCACAAAATGGAGTGTTTTTTTTAGCTTTCCCGACTCAGGACACTACTAATATGTGTTTGTTGTTCGAATTTGAGCTTTGGTTCAAAAGAAACACTTTCTGGTTGAATTGAGTTTTTCTGCCATTTCTAAGATACACTTTGCTGTAACTCCCCAGGGAAACACCAGATCACAAAATAGAGTGTTTTTTTAGCTTTCCCGACTCAGGACACTACTAATATGTGTTTGTTGTTCGAATTTGAGCTTTGGTTCAAAAGAAACACTTTCTGGTTGAATTGAGTTCTTTTGGCAATTTGAGATACACTTTTCTGTAACTCCCCAGGGAAACACCAGATCACAAAATGGAGTGTTTTTTTAGCTTTCCAGACTCAGGACACTACTAATATGTGTTTGTTGTTCGAATTTGAGCTTTGGTTCAAAAGAAACACTTTCTGGTTGAATTGAGTTCTTTTGCCAATTTGAGATACACTTTGCTGTAACTCCCCAGGGAAACACCAGATCACAAAATGGAGTGTTTTTTTTAGCTTTCCCGACTCAGGACACTACTAATATGTGTTTGTTGTTCGAATCTGAGCTTTAGTTCAAAAGAAACAGGTTCTGGTTGAATTGAGTTTTTCTGCCATTTCTAAGATACACTTTGCTGTAACTCCCCAGGGAAACACCAGATCACAAAATGGAGTGTTTTTTTAGCTTTCCCGACTCAGGACACTACTAATATGTGTTTGTTGTTCGAATTTGAGCTTTGGTTCAAAAGAAACACTTTCTGGTTGAATTTAGTTTTTCTGCCATTTCTAAGATACACTTTGCTGTAACTCCCCAGGGAAACACCAGATCACAAAATAGAGTGTTTTTTTAGCTTTCCCGACTCAGGACACTACTAATATGTGTTTGTTGTTCGAACCTGAGCTTTGGTTGAAAAGAAACACTTTCTGGTTGAATTGAGTTCAACCAGAGTTCAATTTGAGATACACTTTGCCGTAACTCCCCAGGGAAACAGCAGATTACAAAATGGAGTGTTTTTTTAGCTTTCCCGACTCAGGACACTACTAATATGTGTTTGTTGTTCGAATTTGAGCTTTGGTTCAAAAGAAACACTTTCTGGTTGAATTGAGTTCTTTTGCCAATTTGAGATACACTTTGCTGTAACTCCCCAGGGAAACACCAGATCACAAAATGGAGTGTTTTTTAGCTTTCCCGACTGAGGACACTACTAATATGTGTTTGTTCTTCGAATCTGAGCTTTGGTTGAAAAGAAACACTTTCTGGTTGAATTGAGTTCGTTTGCCAATTTGAGATACACTTTGCTGTAACTCCCCAGGGAAACACCAGATCACAAAATGGAGTGTTTTTTTAGCTTTCCCGACTCAGGACACTACTAATATGTGTTTGTTGTTCGAATTTGAGCTTTGGTTCAAAAGAAACACTTTCTGGTTGAATTGAGTTCTTTTGCCAATTTGATATACACTTTGCTGTAACTCCCCAGGGAAACAGCAGATAACAAAATGGGGTAGTTTTTTAGCATTCCCGACTCAGGACAGTAGTAATATGTGTTTGTTGTTCGAATCTGAGCTTTAGTTCAAAAGAAACAGGTTCTGATTGAATTGAGTTTTTCTGCCATTTCTAAGATACACTTTGCTGTAACTCCCCAGGGAAACACCAGATCACAAAATGGAGTGTTTCTTTAGCTTTCCAGACTCAGGACACTACTAATATGTGTTTGTTGTTCGAATTTGAGCTTTGGTTCAAAAGAAACACTTTCTGGTTGAATTGAGTTCTTTTGCCAATTTGAGATACACTTTGCTGTAAATCCCCAGGGAAACACCAGATCACAAAATGGAGTGTTTTTTTAGCTTTCCAGACTCAGGACACTGCTAATATGTGTTTGTTGTTCGAATCTGAGCTTTAGTTCAAAAGAAACACGTTCTGGTTGAATTGAGTTTTTCTGCCATTTCTATGATACACTTTGCTGTAACTCCCCAGGGAAACACCAGATCACAAAATGGAGTGTTTTTTTAGCTTTCCCGACTCAGGACACTACTAATATGTGTTTGTTGTTCGAATTTGAGCTTTGGTTCAAAAGAAACACTTTCTGGTTGAATTGAGTTTTTCTGCCATTTCTAAGATACACTTTGCTGTAACTCCCTAGGGAAACACCAGATCACAAAATAGTGTTTTTTTAGCTTTCCCGACTCAGGACACTACTAATATGTGTTTGTTGTTTGAATCTGAGCTTTGGTTGAAAAGAAACACTTTCTGGTTGAATTGAGTTCTTTTGCCATTTTGATATACACTTTGCTGTAACTCCCCAGGGAAACACCAGATAACAAAATGGGGTAGTTTTTTAGCTTTCCCGACTGAGGACACTAGTAATATGTGTTTGTTGTTCGAATCTGAGCTTTAGTTCAAAAGAAACAGGTTCTGGTTGAATTGAGTTTTTCTGCCATTTCTAAGATACACTTTGCTGTAACTCCCCAGGGAAACACCAGATCACAAAATGGAGTGTTTTTTTAGCTTTCCCGACTCAGGACACTACTAATATGTGTTTGTTGTTCGAACCTGAGCTTTGGTTGAAAAGAAACACTTTCTGGTTGAATTGAGTTCTTTTGCCAATTTGAGATACACTTTGCTGTAACTCCCCAGGGAAACAGCAGATCACAAAATGGAGTGTTTTTTTAGCTTTCCCGACTCAGGACACTACTAATATGTGTTTGTTGTTCGAATTTGAGCTTTGGTTCAAAAGAAACACTTTCTGGTTGAATTGAGTTCTTTTGGCAATTTGAGATACACTTTGCTGTAACTCCCCAGGGAAACACCAGATCACAAAATGGAGTGTTTTTTTAGCTTTCCCGACTCAGGACACTACTAATATGTATTTGTTGTTCGAATCTGAGCTTTGGTTGAAAAGAAACACTTTCTGGTTGAATTGAGTTCTTTTGCCAATTTGAGATACACTTTGCTGTAACTCCCCAGGGAAACACCAGATCACAAAATGGAGTGTTTTTTTAGCTTTCCCGACTCAGGACACTACTAATATGTGTTTGTTGTTTGAATCTGAGCTTTGGTTGAAAAGAAACACTTTCTGGTTGAATTGAGTTCTTTTGCCAATTTGATATACACTTTGCTGTAACTCCCCAGGGAAACACCAGATAACAAAATCGGGTAGTTTTTTAGCATTCCCGACTCAGGACACTAGTAATATATGTTTGTTGTTCGAATCTGAGCTTTAGTTCAAAAGAAACAGGTTCTGATTGAATTGAGTTTTTCTGCCATTTCTAAGATACACTTTGCTGTAACTCCCCAGGGAAACACCAGATCACAAAATGGAGTGTTTCTTTAGCTTTCCAGACTCAGGACACTACTAATATGTGTTTGTTGTTCGAATTTGAGCTTTGGTTCAAAAGAAACACTTTCTGGTTGAATTGAGTTCTTTTGCCAATTTGAGATACACTTTGCTGTAAATCCCCAGGGAAACACCAGATCACAAAATGGAGTGTTTTTTTAGCTTTCCAGACTCAGGACACTGCTAATATGTGTTTGTTGTTCGAATCTGAGCTTTAGTTCAAAAGAAACACGTTCTGGTTGAATTGAGTTTTTCTGCCATTTCTATGATACACTTTGCTGTAACTCCCCAGGGAAACACCAGATCACAAAATGGAGTGTTTTTTTAGCTTTCCCGACTCAGGACACTACTAATATGTGTTTGTTGTTCGAATTTGAGCTTTGGTTCAAAAGAAACACTTTCTGGTTGAATTGAGTTTTTCTGCCATTTCTAAGATACACTTTGCTGTAACTCCCTAGGGAAACACCAGATCACAAAATAGTGTTTTTTTAGCTTTCCCGACTCAGGACACTACTAATATGTGTTTGTTGTTTGAATCTGAGCTTTGGTTGAAAAGAAACACTTTCTGGTTGAATTGAGTTCTTTTGCCATTTTGATATACACTTTGCTGTAACTCCCCAGGGAAACACCAGATAACAAAATGGGGTAGTTTTTTAGCTTTCCCGACTGAGGACACTAGTAATATGTGTTTGTTGTTCGAATCTGAGCTTTAGTTCAAAAGAAACAGGTTCTGGTTGAATTGAGTTTTTCTGCCATTTCTAAGATACACTTTGCTGTAACTCCCCAGGGAAACACCAGATCACAAAATGGAGTGTTTTTTTAGCTTTCCCGACTCAGGACACTACTAATATGTGTTTGTTGTTCGAACCTGAGCTTTGGTTGAAAAGAAACACTTTCTGGTTGAATTGAGTTCTTTTGCCAATTTGAGATACACTTTGCTGTAACTCCCCAGGGAAACAGCAGATCACAAAATGGAGTGTTTTTTTAGCTTTCCCGACTCAGGACACTACTAATATGTGTTTGTTGTTCGAATTTGAGCTTTGGTTCAAAAGAAACACTTTCTGGTTGAATTGAGTTCTTTTGGCAATTTGAGATACACTTTGCTGTAACTCCCCAGGGAAACACCATATCACAAAATGGAGTGTTTTTTTAGCTTTCCCGACTCAGGACACTACTAATATGTATTTGTTGTTCGAATCTGAGCTTTGGTTGAAAAGAAACACTTTCTGGTTGAATTGAGTTCTTTTGCCAATTTGAGATACACTTTGCTGTAACTCCCCAGGGAAACACCAGATCACAAAATGGAGTGTTTTTTTAGCTTTCCCGACTCAGGACACTACTAATATGTGTTTGTTGTTTGAATCTGAGCTTTGGTTGAAAAGAAACACTTTCTGGTTGAATTGAGTTCTTTTGCCAATTTGATATACACTTTGCTGTAACTCCCCAGGGAAACACCAGATAACAAAATGGGGTAGTTTTTTAGCATTCCCGACTCAGGACACTAGTAATATGTGTTTGTTGTTCGAATCTGAGCTTTAGTTCAAAAGAAACAGGTTCTGATTGAATTGAGTTTTTCTGCCATTTCTAAGATACACTTTGCTGTAACTCCCCAGGGAAACACCAGATCACAAAATGGAGTGTTTCTTTAGCTTTCCAGACTCAGGACACTACTAATATGTGTTTGTTGTTCGAATTTGAGCTTTGGTTCAAAAGAAACACTTTCTGGTTGAATTGAGTTCTTTTGCCAATTTGAGATACACTTTGCTGTAACTCCCCAGGGAAACACCAGATCACAAAATGGAGTGTTTTTTTTTAGCTTTCCAGACTCAGGACACTGCTAATATGTGTTTGTTGTTCGAATCTGAGCTTTGGTTGAAAAGAAACACTTTCTGGTTGAATTGAGTTCTTTTTCCATTTTGATATACACTTTGCTGTAACTCCCCAGGGAAACACCAGATAACAAAATGGGGTAGTTTTTTAGCTTTCCCGACTGAGGACACTAGTAATATGTGTTTGTTGTTCGAATCTGAGCTTTAGTTCAAAAGAAACAGGTTCTGGTTGAATTGAGTTTTTCTGCCATTTCTAAGATACACTTTGCTGTAACTCCCCAGGGAAACACCAGATCACAAAATGGAGTGTTTTTTTAGCTTTCCCGACTCAGGACACTACTAATATGTGTTTGTTGTTCGAACCTGAGCTTTGGTTGAAAAGAAACACTTTCTGGTTGAATTGAGTTCTTTTGCCAATTTGAGATACACTTTGCTGTAACTCCCCAGGGAAACAGCAGATCACAAAATGGAGTGTTTTTTTAGCTTTCCCAACTCAGGACACTACTAATATGTGTTTGTTGTTCGAATTTGAGCTTTGGTTCAAAAGAAACACTTTCTGGTTGAATTGAGTTCTTTTGGCAATTTGAGATACACTTTGCTGTAACTCCCCAGGGAAACACCAGATCACAAAATGGAGTGTTTTTTAGCTTTCCCGACTCAGGACACTACTAATATGTGTTTGTTCTTCGAATCTGAGCTTTGGTTGAAAAGAAACACTTTCTGGTTGAATTGAGTTCTTTTGCCAATTTGAGATACACTTTGCTGTAACTCCCCAGGGAAACACCAGATCACAAAATAGAGTGTTTTTTTAGCTTTCCCGACTCAGGACACTACTAATATGTGTTTGTTGTTTGAATCTGAGCTTTGGTTGAAAAGAAACACTTTCTGGTTGAATTGAGTTCTTTTTCCATTTTGATATACACTTTGCTGTAACTCCCCAGGGAAACACCAGATAACAAAATGGGGTAGTTTTTTAGCTTTCCCGACTGAGGACACTAGTAATATGTGTTTGTTGTTCGAATCTGAGCTTTAGTTCAAAAGAAACAGGTTCTGGTTGAATTGAGTTTTTCTGCCATTTCTAAGATACACTTTGCTGTAACTCCCCAGGGAAACACCAGATCACAAAATGGAGTGTTTTTTTAGCTTTCCCGACTCAGGACACTACTAATATGTGTTTGTTGTTCGAACCTGAGCTTTGGTTGAAAAGAAACACTTTCTGGTTGAATTGAGTTCTTTTGCCAATTTGAGATACACTTTGTTGTAACTCCCCAGGGAAACAGCAGATCACAAAATGGAGTGTTTTTTTAGCTTTCCCAACTCAGGACACTACTAATATGTGTTTGTTGTTCGAATTTGAGCTTTGGTTCAAAAGAAACACTTTCTGGTTGAATTGAGTTCTTTTGCCAATTTGAGATACACTTTGCTGTAACTCTCCAGGGAAACACCAGATCACAAAATGGAGTGTTTTTTTAGCTTTCCCGACTCAGGACACTACTAATATGTGTTTGTTGTTTGAATCTGAGCTTTGGTTGAAAAGAAACACTTTCTGGTTGAATTGAGTTCTTTTGCCAATTTGATATACACTTTGCTGTAACTCCCCAGGGAAACACCAGATAACAAAATGGGGTAGTTTTTTAGCATTCCCGACTCAGGACACTACTAATATGTGTTTGTTGTTCGAACCTGAGCTTTGGTTGAAAAGAAACACTTTCTGGTTGAATTGAGTTCTTTTGCCAATTTGAGATACACTTTGCTGTAACTCCCCAGGGAAACAGCAGATCACAAAATGGAGTGTTTTTTTAGCTTTCCCAACTCAGGACACTACTAATATGTGTTTGTTGTTCGAATTTGAGCTTTGGTTCAAAAGAAACACTTTCTGGTTGAATTGAGTTCTTTTGGCAATTTGAGATACACTTTGCTGTAACTCCCCAGGGAAACACCAGATCACAAAATGGAGTGTTTTTTAGCTTTCCCGACTCAGGACACTACTAATATGTGTTTGTTCTTCGAATCTGAGCTTTGGTTGAAAAGAAACACTTTCTGGTTGAATTGAGTTCTTTTGCCAATTTGAGATACACTTTGCTGTAACTCCCCAGGGAAACACCAGATCACAAAATAGAGTGTTTTTTTAGCTTTCCCGACTCAGGACACTACTAATATGTGTTTGTTGTTTGAATCTGAGCTTTGGTTGAAAAGAAACACTTTCTGGTTGAATTGAGTTCTTTTTCCATTTTGATATACACTTTGCTGTAACTCCCCAGGGAAACACCAGATAACAAAATGGGGTAGTTTTTTAGCTTTCCCGACTGAGGACACTAGTAATATGTGTTTGTTGTTCGAATCTGAGCTTTAGTTCAAAAGAAACAGGTTCTGGTTGAATTGAGTTTTTCTGCCATTTCTAAGATACACTTTGCTGTAACTCCCCAGGGAAACACCAGATCACAAAATGGAGTGTTTTTTTAGCTTTCCCGACTCAGGACACTACTAATATGTGTTTGTTGTTCGAACCTGAGCTTTGGTTGAAAAGAAACACTTTCTGGTTGAATTGAGTTCTTTTGCCAATTTGAGATACACTTTGTTGTAACTCCCCAGGGAAACAGCAGATCACAAAATGGAGTGTTTTTTTAGCTTTCCCAACTCAGGACACTACTAATATGTGTTTGTTGTTCGAATTTGAGCTTTGGTTCAAAAGAAACACTTTCTGGTTGAATTGAGTTCTTTTGCCAATTTGAGATACACTTTGCTGTAACTCTCCAGGGAAACACCAGATCACAAAATGGAGTGTTTTTTTAGCTTTCCCGACTCAGGACACTACTAATATGTGTTTGTTGTTTGAATCTGAGCTTTGGTTGAAAAGAAACACTTTCTGGTTGAATTGAGTTCTTTTGCCAATTTGATATACACTTTGCTGTAACTCCCCAGGGAAACACCAGATCACAAAATGGGGTAGTTTTTTAGCATTCCCGACTCAGGACACTAGTAATATGTGTTTGTTGTTCGAATCTGAGATTTAGTTCAAAAGAAACAGGTTCTGATTGAATTGAGTTTTTCAGCCATTTCTAAGATACACTTTGCTGTAACTCCCCAGGGAAACACCAGATCACAAAATGGAGTGTTTCTTTAGCTTTCCAGACTCAGGACACTACTAATATGTGTTTGTTGTTCGAATTTGAGCTTTGGTTCAAAAGAAACACTTTCTGGTTAAATTGAGTTCTTTTGCCAATTTGAGATACACTTTGCTGTAACTCCCCAGGGAAACACCAGATCACAAAATGGAGTGTTTTTTTAGCTTTCCCGACTGAGGACACTACTAATATGTGTTTGTTGTTCGAATCTGAGCTTTAGTTCAAAAGAAACAGGTTCTGGTTGAATTGAGTTTTTCTGCCATTTCTAAGATACACTTTGCTGTAACTCCCCAGGGAAACACCAGATCACAAAATGGAGTGTTTTTTTAGCTTTCCCGACTAAGGACACTACTAATATGTGTTTGTTGTTCGAATCTGAGCTTTGGTTCAAAAGAAACACTTTCTGGTTGAATTGAGTTCTTTTGCCAATTTGATATACACTTTGCTGCAACTCCCCAGGGAAACACCAGATCAGAAAATGGGGTAGTTTTTTAGCATTCCCGACTCAGGACACTACTAATATGTGTTTGTTGTTCGAATCTGAGCTTTGGTTGAAAAGAAACACTTTCTGGTTGAATTGAGTTCTTTTGCCAATTTGATATACACTTTGCTGTAACTCCCCAGGGAAACACCAGATCACAAAATGGGGTAGTTTTTTAGCATTCCCGACTCAGGACACTACTAATATGTGTTTGTTGTTCGAACCTCAGCTTTAGTTCAAAAGAAACACGTTCTGGTTGAATTGAGTTTTTCTGCCATTTCTATGATACACTTTGCTGTAACTCCCCAGGGAAACACCAGATCACAAAATGGAGTGTTTTTTTAGCTTTCCCGACTCAGGACACTACTAATATGTGTTTGTTGTTCGAATTTGAGCTTTGGTTCAAAAGAAACACTTTCTGGTTGAATTGAGTTTTTCTGCCATTTCTAAGATACACTTTGCTGTAACTCCCCAGGGAAACACCAGATCACAAAATAGAGTGTTTTTTTAGCTTTCCCGACTCAGGACACTACTAATATGTGTTTGTTGTTTGAATCTGAGCTTTGGTTGAAAAGAAACACTTTCTGGTTGAATTGAGTTCTTTTTCCATTTTGATATACACTTTGCTGTAACTCCCCAGGGAAACACCAGATAACAAAATGGGGTAGTTTTTTAGCTTTCCCGACTGAGGACACTAGTAATATGTGTTTGTTGTTCGAATCTGAGCTTTAGTTCAAAAGAAACAGGTTCTGGTTGAATTGAGTTTTTCTGCCATTTCTAAGATACACTTTGCTGTAACTCCCCAGGGAAACACCAGATCACAAAATGGAGTGTTTTTTTAGCTTTCCCGACTCAGGACACTACTAATATGTGTTTGTTGTTCGAACCTGAGCTTTGGTTGAAAAGAAACACTTTCTGGTTGAATTGAGTTCTTTTGCCAATTTGAGATACACTTTGCTGTAACTCCCCAGGGAAACAGCAGATCACAAAATGGAGTGTTTTTTTAGCTTTCCCGACTCAGGACACTACTAATATGTGTTTGTTGTTCGAATTTGAGCTTTGGTTCAAAAGAAACACTTTCTGGTTGAATTGAGTTCTTTTGGCAATTTGAGATACACTTTGCTGTAACTCCCCAGGGAAACACCAGATCACAAAATGGAGTGTTTTTTAGCTTTCCCGACTCAGGACACTACTAATATGTGTTTGTTCTTCGAATCTGAGCTTTGGTTGAAAAGAAACACTTTCTGGTTGAATTGAGTTCTTTTGCCAATTTGAGATACACTTTGCTGTAACTCCCCAGGGAAACACCAGATCACAAAATGGAGTGTTTTTTTAGCTTTCCCGACTCAGGACACTACTAATATGTGTTTGTTGTTTGAATCTGAGCTTTGGTTCAAAAGAAACACTTTCTGGTTGAATTGAGTTCTTTTGCCAATTTGATATACACTTTGCTGTAACTCCCCAGGGAAACACCAGATAACAAAATGGGGTAGTTTTTTAGCATTCCCGACTCAGGACACTAGTAATATGTGTTTGTTGTTCGAATCTGAGATTTAGTTCAAAAGAAACAGGTTTTGATTGAATTGAGTTTTTCAGCCATTTCTAAGATACACTTTGCTGTAACTCCCCAGGGAAACACCAGATCACAAAATGGAGTGTTTCTTTAGCTTTCCAGACTCAGGACACTACTAATATGTGTTTGTTGTTCGAATTTGAGCTTTGGTTCAAAAGAAACACTTTCTGGTTGAATTGAGTTCTTTTGCCAATTTGAGATACACTTTGCTGTAACTCCCCAGGGAAACACCAGATCACAAAATGGAGTGTTTTTTTAGCTTTCCCGACTGAGGACACTACTAATATGTGTTTGTTGTTCGAATCTGAGCTTTAGTTCAAAAGAAACAGGTTCTGGTTGAATTGAGTTTTTTTGCCATTTCTAAGATACACTTTGCTGTAACTCCCCAGGGAAACACCAGATCACAAAATGGAGTGTTTTTTTAGCTTTCCCGACTCAGGACACTACTAATATGTGTTTGTTGTTCGAATCTGAGCTTTGGTTGAAAAGAAACACTTTCTGGTTGAATTGAGTTCTTTTGCCAATTTGATATACAGTTTGCTGTAACTCCCCAGGGAAACACCAGATCACAAAATGGGGTAGTTTTTTAGCATTCCCGACTCAGGACACTACTAATATGTGTTTGTTGTTCGAATCAGAGCTTTAGTTCAAAAGAAACAGGTTCTGGTTGAATTGAGTTTTTCTGCCATTTCTATGATACACTTTGCTGTAACTCCCCAGGGAAACACCAGATCACAAAATGGAGTGTTTTTTTAGCTTTCCCGACTCAGGACACTACTAATATGTGTTTGTTGTTCGAATTTGAGCTTTGGTTCAAAAGAAACACTTTCTGGTTGAATTGAGTTTTTCTGCCATTTCTAAGATACACTTTGCTGTAACTCCCCAGGGAAACACCAGATCACAAAATAGAGTGTTTTTTTAGCTTTCCCGACTCAGGACACTACTAATATGTGTTTGTTGTTCGAACCTGAGCTTTGGTTGAAAAGAAACACTTTCTGGTTGAATTGAGTTCTTTTGCCAATTTGAGATACACTTTGCTGTAACTCCCCAGGGAAACAGCAGATCACAAAATGGAGTGTTTTTTTAGCTTTCCCGACTCAGGACACTACTAATATGTGTTTGTTGTTCGAATTTGAGCTTTGGTTCAAAAGAAACACTTTCTGGTTGAATTGAGTTCTTTTGGCAATTTGAGATACACTTTGCTGTAACTCCCCAGGGAAACACCAGATCACAAAATGGAGTGTTTTTTAGCTTTCCCGACTCAGGACACTACTAATATGTGTTTGTTCTTCGAATCTGAGCTTTGGTTGAAAAGAAACACTTTCTGGTTGAATTGAGTTCTTTTGCCAATTTGATATACACTTTGCTGTAACTCCCCAGGGAAACACCAGATCACAAAATGGGGTAGTTTTTTAGCATTCCCGACTCAGGACACTACTAATATGTGTTTGTTGTTCGAACCTCAGCTTTAGTTCAAAAGAAACACGTTCTGGTTGAATTGAGTTTTTCTGCCATTTCTATGATACACTTTGCTGTAACTCCCCAGGGAAACACCAGATCACAAAATGGAGTGTTTTTTTAGCTTTCCCGACTCAGGACACTACTAATATGTGTTTGTTGTTCGAATTTGAGCTTTGGTTCAAAAGAAACACTTTCTGGTTGAATTGAGTTCTTTTGCCAATTTGAGATACACTTTGCTGTAAATCCCCAGGGAAACACCAGATCACAAAATGGAGTGTTTTTTTAGCTTTCCAGACTCAGGACACTGCTAATATGTGTTTGTTGTTCGAATCTGAGCTTTAGTTCAAAAGAAACACGTTCTGGTTGAATTGAGTTTTTCTGCCATTTCTATGATACACTTTGCTGTAACTCCCCAGGGAAACACCAGATCACAAAATGGAGTGTTTTTTTAGCTTTCCCGACTCAGGACACTACTAATATGTGTTTGTTGTTCGAATTTGAGCTTTGGTTCAAAAGAAACACTTTCTGGTTGAATTGAGTTTTTCTGCCATTTCTAAGATACACTTTGCTGTAACTCCCTAGGGAAACACCAGATCACAAAATAGTGTTTTTTTAGCTTTCCCGACTCAGGACACTACTAATATGTGTTTGTTGTTTGAATCTGAGCTTTGGTTGAAAAGAAACACTTTCTGGTTGAATTGAGTTCTTTTGCCATTTTGATATACACTTTGCTGTAACTCCCCAGGGAAACACCAGATAACAAAATGGGGTAGTTTTTTAGCTTTCCCGACTGAGGACACTAGTAATATGTGTTTGTTGTTCGAATCTGAGCTTTAGTTCAAAAGAAACAGGTTCTGGTTGAATTGAGTTTTTCTGCCATTTCTAAGATACACTTTGCTGTAACTCCCCAGGGAAACACCAGATCACAAAATGGAGTGTTTTTTTAGCTTTCCCGACTCAGGACACTACTAATATGTGTTTGTTGTTCGAACCTGAGCTTTGGTTGAAAAGAAACACTTTCTGGTTGAATTGAGTTCTTTTGCCAATTTGAGATACACTTTGCTGTAACTCCCCAGGGAAACAGCAGATCACAAAATGGAGTGTTTTTTTAGCTTTCCCGACTCAGGACACTACTAATATGTGTTTGTTGTTCGAATTTGAGCTTTGGTTCAAAAGAAACACTTTCTGGTTGAATTGAGTTCTTTTGGCAATTTGAGATACACTTTGCTGTAACTCCCCAGGGAAACACCATATCACAAAATGGAGTGTTTTTTTAGCTTTCCCGACTCAGGACACTACTAATATGTATTTGTTGTTCGAATCTGAGCTTTGGTTGAAAAGAAACACTTTCTGGTTGAATTGAGTTCTTTTGCCAATTTGAGATACACTTTGCTGTAACTCCCCAGGGAAACACCAGATCACAAAATGGAGTGTTTTTTTAGCTTTCCCGACTCAGGACACTACTAATATGTGTTTGTTGTTTGAATCTGAGCTTTGGTTGAAAAGAAACACTTTCTGGTTGAATTGAGTTCTTTTGCCAATTTGATATACACTTTGCTGTAACTCCCCAGGGAAACACCAGATAACAAAATGGGGTAGTTTTTTAGCATTCCCGACTCAGGACACTAGTAATATGTGTTTGTTGTTCGAATCTGAGCTTTAGTTCAAAAGAAACAGGTTCTGATTGAATTGAGTTTTTCTGCCATTTCTAAGATACACTTTGCTGTAACTCCCCAGGGAAACACCAGATCACAAAATGGAGTGTTTCTTTAGCTTTCCAGACTCAGGACACTACTAATATGTGTTTGTTGTTCGAATTTGAGCTTTGGTTCAAAAGAAACACTTTCTGGTTGAATTGAGTTCTTTTGCCAATTTGAGATACACTTTGCTGTAACTCCCCAGGGAAACACCAGATCACAAAATGGAGTGTTTTTTTTTAGCTTTCCAGACTCAGGACACTGCTAATATGTGTTTGTTGTTCGAATCTGAGCTTTGGTTGAAAAGAAACACTTTCTGGTTGAATTGAGTTCTTTTTCCATTTTGATATACACTTTGCTGTAACTCCCCAGGGAAACACCAGATAACAAAATGGGGTAGTTTTTTAGCTTTCCCGACTGAGGACACTAGTAATATGTGTTTGTTGTTCGAATCTGAGCTTTAGTTCAAAAGAAACAGGTTCTGGTTGAATTGAGTTTTTCTGCCATTTCTAAGATACACTTTGCTGTAACTCCCCAGGGAAACACCAGATCACAAAATGGAGTGTTTTTTTAGCTTTCCCGACTCAGGACACTACTAATATGTGTTTGTTGTTCGAACCTGAGCTTTGGTTGAAAAGAAACACTTTCTGGTTGAATTGAGTTCTTTTGCCAATTTGAGATACACTTTGCTGTAACTCCCCAGGGAAACAGCAGATCACAAAATGGAGTGTTTTTTTAGCTTTCCCAACTCAGGACACTACTAATATGTGTTTGTTGTTCGAATTTGAGCTTTGGTTCAAAAGAAACACTTTCTGGTTGAATTGAGTTCTTTTGGCAATTTGAGATACACTTTGCTGTAACTCCCCAGGGAAACACCAGATCACAAAATGGAGTGTTTTTTAGCTTTCCCGACTCAGGACACTACTAATATGTGTTTGTTCTTCGAATCTGAGCTTTGGTTGAAAAGAAACACTTTCTGGTTGAATTGAGTTCTTTTGCCAATTTGAGATACACTTTGCTGTAACTCCCCAGGGAAACACCAGATCACAAAATAGAGTGTTTTTTTAGCTTTCCCGACTCAGGACACTACTAATATGTGTTTGTTGTTTGAATCTGAGCTTTGGTTGAAAAGAAACACTTTCTGGTTGAATTGAGTTCTTTTTCCATTTTGATATACACTTTGCTGTAACTCCCCAGGGAAACACCAGATAACAAAATGGGGTAGTTTTTTAGCTTTCCCGACTGAGGACACTAGTAATATGTGTTTGTTGTTCGAATCTGAGCTTTAGTTCAAAAGAAACAGGTTCTGGTTGAATTGAGTTTTTCTGCCATTTCTAAGATACACTTTGCTGTAACTCCCCAGGGAAACACCAGATCACAAAATGGAGTGTTTTTTTAGCTTTCCCGACTCAGGACACTACTAATATGTGTTTGTTGTTCGAACCTGAGCTTTGGTTGAAAAGAAACACTTTCTGGTTGAATTGAGTTCTTTTGCCAATTTGAGATACACTTTGTTGTAACTCCCCAGGGAAACAGCAGATCACAAAATGGAGTGTTTTTTTAGCTTTCCCAACTCAGGACACTACTAATATGTGTTTGTTGTTCGAATTTGAGCTTTGGTTCAAAAGAAACACTTTCTGGTTGAATTGAGTTCTTTTGCCAATTTGAGATACACTTTGCTGTAACTCTCCAGGGAAACACCAGATCACAAAATGGAGTGTTTTTTTAGCTTTCCCGACTCAGGACACTACTAATATGTGTTTGTTGTTTGAATCTGAGCTTTGGTTGAAAAGAAACACTTTCTGGTTGAATTGAGTTCTTTTGCCAATTTGATATACACTTTGCTGTAACTCCCCAGGGAAACACCAGATAACAAAATGGGGTAGTTTTTTAGCATTCCCGACTCAGGACACTACTAATATGTGTTTGTTGTTCGAACCTGAGCTTTGGTTGAAAAGAAACACTTTCTGGTTGAATTGAGTTCTTTTGCCAATTTGAGATACACTTTGCTGTAACTCCCCAGGGAAACAGCAGATCACAAAATGGAGTGTTTTTTTAGCTTTCCCAACTCAGGACACTACTAATATGTGTTTGTTGTTCGAATTTGAGCTTTGGTTCAAAAGAAACACTTTCTGGTTGAATTGAGTTCTTTTGGCAATTTGAGATACACTTTGCTGTAACTCCCCAGGGAAACACCAGATCACAAAATGGAGTGTTTTTTAGCTTTCCCGACTCAGGACACTACTAATATGTGTTTGTTCTTCGAATCTGAGCTTTGGTTGAAAAGAAACACTTTCTGGTTGAATTGAGTTCTTTTGCCAATTTGAGATACACTTTGCTGTAACTCTCCAGGGAAACACCAGATCACAAAATGGAGTGTTTTTTTAGCTTTCCCGACTCAGGACACTACTAATATGTGTTTGTTGTTTGAATCTGAGCTTTGGTTGAAAAGAAACACTTTCTGGTTGAATTGAGTTCTTTTGCCAATTTGATATACACTTTGCTGTAACTCCCCAGGGAAACACCAGATAACAAAATGGGGTAGTTTTTTAGCATTCCCGACTCAGGACACTAGTAATATGTGTTTGTTGTTCGAATCTGAGATTTAGTTCAAAAGAAACAGGTTCTGATTGAATTGAGTTTTTCAGCCATTTCTAAGATACACTTTGCTGTAACTCCCCAGGGAAACACCAGATCACAAAATGGAGTGTTTCTTTAGCTTTCCAGACTCAGGACACTACTAATATGTGTTTGTTGTTCGAATTTGAGCTTTGGTTCAAAAGAAACACTTTCTGGTTAAATTGAGTTCTTTTGCCAATTTGAGATACACTTTGCTGTAACTCCCCAGGGAAACACCAGATCACAAAATGGAGTGTTTTTTTAGCTTTCCCGACTGAGGACACTACTAATATGTGTTTGTTGTTCGAATCTGAGCTTTAGTTCAAAAGAAACAGGTTCTGGTTGAATTGAGTTTTTCTGCCATTTCTAAGATACACTTTGCTGTAACTCCCCAGGGAAACACCAGATCACAAAATGGAGTGTTTTTTTAGCTTTCCCGACTCAGGACACTACTAATATGTGTTTGTTGTTCGAATCTGAGCTTTGGTTGAAAAGAAACACTTTCTGGTTGAATTGAGTTCTTTTGCCAATTTGATAAACACTTTGCTGTAACTCCCCAGGGAAACACCAGATCACAAAATGGGGTAGTTTTTTAGCATTCCCGACTCAGGACACTACTAATATGTGTTTGTTGTTCGAACCTCAGCTTTAGTTCAAAAGAAACACGTTCTGGTTGAATTGAGTTTTTCTGCCATTTCTATGATACACTTTGCTGTAACTCCCCAGGGAAACACCAGATCACAAAATGGAGTGTTTTTTTAGCTTTCCCGACTCAGGACACTACTAATATGTGTTTGTTGTTCGAATTTGAGCTTTGGTTCAAAAGAAACACTTTCTGGTTGAATTGAGTTTTTCTGCCATTTCTAAGATACACTTTGCTGTAACTCCCCAGGGAAACACCAGATCACAAAATAGAGTGTTTTTTTAGCTTTCCCGACTCAGGACACTACTAATATGTGTTTGTTGTTTGAATCTGAGCTTTGGTTGAAAAGAAACACTTTCTGGTTGAATTGAGTTCTTTTTCCATTTTGATATACACTTTGCTGTAACTCCCCAGGGAAACACCAGATAACAAAATGGGGTAGTTTTTTAGCTTTCCCGACTGAGGACACTAGTAATATGTGTTTGTTGTTCGAATCTGAGCTTTAGTTCAAAAGAAACAGGTTCTGGTTGAATTGAGTTTTTCTGCCATTTCTAAGATACACTTTGCTGTAACTCCCCAGGGAAACACCAGATCACAAAATGGAGTGTTTTTTTAGCTTTCCCGACTCAGGACACTACTAATATGTGTTTGTTGTTCGAACCTGAGCTTTGGTTGAAAAGAAACACTTTCTGGTTGAATTGAGTTCTTTTGCCAATTTGAGATACACTTTGCTGTAACTCCCCAGGGAAACAGCAGATCACAAAATGGAGTGTTTTTTTAGCTTTCCCGACTCAGGACACTACTAATATGTGTTTGTTGTTCGAATTTGAGCTTTGGTTCAAAAGAAACACTTTCTGGTTGAATTGAGTTCTTTTGGCAATTTGAGATACACTTTGCTGTAACTCCCCAGGGAAACACCAGATCACAAAATGGAGTGTTTTTTAGCTTTCCCGACTCAGGACACTACTAATATGTGTTTGTTCTTCGAATCTGAGCTTTGGTTGAAAAGAAACACTTTCTGGTTGAATTGAGTTCTTTTGCCAATTTGAGATACACTTTGCTGTAACTCCCCAGGGAAACACCAGATCACAAAATGGAGTGTTTTTTTAGCTTTCCCGACTCAGGACACTACTAATATGTGTTTGTTGTTTGAATCTGAGTTTTGGTTCAAAAGAAACACTTTCTGGTTGAATTGAGTTCTTTTGCCAATTTGATATACACTTTGCTGTAACTCCCCAGGGAAACACCAGATAACAAAATGGGGTAGTTTTTTAGCATTCCCGACTCAGGACACTAGTAATATGTGTTTGTTGTTCGAATCTGAGATTTAGTTCAAAAGAAACAGGTTTTGATTGAATTGAGTTTTTCAGCCATTTCTAAGATACACTTTGCTGTAACTCCCCAGGGAAACACCAGATCACAAAATGGAGTGTTTCTTTAGCTTTCCAGACTCAGGACACTACTAATATGTGTTTGTTGTTCGAATTTGAGCTTTGGTTCAAAAGAAACACTTTCTGGTTGAATTGAGTTCTTTTGCCAATTTGAGATACACTTTGCTGTAACTCCCCAGGGAAACACCAGATCACAAAATGGAGTGTTTTTTTAGCTTTCCCGACTGAGGACACTACTAATATGTGTTTGTTGTTCGAATCTGAGCTTTAGTTCAAAAGAAACAGGTTCTGGTTGAATTGAGTTTTTTTGCCATTTCTAAGATACACTTTGCTGTAACTCCCCAGGGAAACACCAGATCACAAAATGGAGTGTTTTTTTAGCTTTCCCGACTCAGGACACTACTAATATGTGTTTGTTGTTCGAATCTGAGCTTTGGTTGAAAAGAAACACTTTCTGGTTGAATTGAGTTCTTTTGCCAATTTGATATACAGTTTGCTGTAACTCCCCAGGGAAACACCAGATCACAAAATGGGGTAGTTTTTTAGCATTCCCGACTCAGGACACTACTAATATGTGTTTGTTGTTCGAATCAGAGCTTTAGTTCAAAAGAAACAGGTTCTGGTTGAATTGAGTTTTTCTGCCATTTCTATGATACACTTTGCTGTAACTCCCCAGGGAAACACCAGATCACAAAATGGAGTGTTTTTTTAGCTTTCCCGACTCAGGACACTACTAATATGTGTTTGTTGTTCGAATTTGAGCTTTGGTTCAAAAGAAACACTTTCTGGTTGAATTGAGTTTTTCTGCCATTTCTAAGATACACTTTGCTGTAACTCCCCAGGGAAACACCAGATCACAAAATAGAGTGTTTTTTTAGCTTTCCCGACTCAGGACACTACTAATATGTGTTTGTTGTTCGAACCTGAGCTTTGGTTGAAAAGAAACACTTTCTGGTTGAATTGAGTTCTTTTGCCAATTTGAGATACATTTTGCTGTAACTCCCCAGGGAAACAGCAGATCACAAAATGGAGTGTTTTTTTAGCTTTCCCGACTCAGGACACTACTAATATGTGTTTGTTGTTCGAATTTGAGCTTTGGTTCAAAAGAAACACTTTCTGGTTGAATTGAGTTCTTTTGGCAATTTGAGATACACTTTGCTGTAACTCCCCAGGGAAACACCAGATCACAAAATGGAGTGTTTTTTTAGCTTTCCCGACTCAGGACACTACTAATATGTGTTTGTTGTTCGAACCTGAGCTTTGGTTGAAAAGAAACACTTTCTGGTTGAATTGAGTTCTTTTGCCAATTTGAGATACACTTTGCTGTAACTCCCCAGGGAAACAGCAGATCACAAAATGGAGTGTTTTTTTAGCTTTCCCGACTCAGGACACTACTAATATGTGTTTGTTGTTCGAATTTGAGCTTTGGTTCAAAAGAAACACTTTCTGGTTGAATTGAGTTCTTTTGGCAATTTGAGATACACTTTGCTGTAACTCCCCAGGGAAACACCAGATCACAAAATGGAGTGTTTTTTAGCTTTCCCGACTCAGGACACTACTAATATGTGTTTGTTCTTCGAATCTGAGCTTTGGTTGAAAAGAAACACTTTCTGGTTGAATTGAGTTCTTTTGCCAATTTGATATACACTTTGCTGTAACTCCCCAGGGAAACACCAGATCACAAAATGGGGTAGTTTTTTAGCATTCCCGACTCAGGACACTACTAATATGTGTTTGTTGTTCGAACCTCAGCTTTAGTTCAAAAGAAACACGTTCTGGTTGAATTGAGTTTTTCTGCCATTTCTATGATACACTTTGCTGTAACTCCCCAGGGAAACACCAGATCACAAAATGGAGTGTTTTTTTAGCTTTCCCGACTCAGGACACTACTAATATGTGTTTGTTGTTCGAATTTGAGCTTTGGTTCAAAAGAAACACTTTCTGGTTGAATTGAGTTTTTCTGCCATTTCTAAGATACACTTTGCTGTAACTCCCCAGGGAAACACCAGATCACAAAATAGAGTGTTTTTTTAGCTTTCCCGACTCAGGACACTACTAATATGTGTTTGTTGTTTGAATCTGAGCTTTGGTTGAAAAGAAACACTTTCTGGTTGAATTGAGTTCTTTTTCCATTTTGATATACACTTTGCTGTAACTCCCCAGGGAAACACCAGATAACAAAATGGGGTAGTTTTTTAGCTTTCCCGACTGAGGACACTAGTAATATGTGTTTGTTGTTCGAATCTGAGCTTTAGTTCAAAAGAAACAGGTTCTGGTTGAATTGAGTTTTTCTGCCATTTCTAAGATACACTTTGCTGTAACTCCCCAGGGAAACACCAGATCACAAAATGGAGTGTTTTTTTAGCTTTCCCGACTCAGGACACTACTAATATGTGTTTGTTGTTCGAACCTGAGCTTTGGTTGAAAAGAAACACTTTCTGGTTGAATTGAGTTCTTTTGCCAATTTGAGATACACTTTGCTGTAACTCCCCAGGGAAACAGCAGATCACAAAATGGAGTTTTTTTTTAGCTTTCCCGACTCAGGACACTACTAATATGTGTTTGTTGTTCGAATTTGAGCTTTGGTTCAAAAGAAACACTTTCTGGTTGAATTGAGTTCTTTTGGCAATTTGAGATACACTTTGCTGTAACTCCCCAGGGAAACACCAGATCACAAAATGGAGTGTTTTTTAGCTTTCCCGACTCAGGACACTACTAATATGTGTTTGTTCTTCGAATCTGAGCTTTGGTTGAAAAGAAACACTTTCTGGTTGAATTGAGTTCTTTTGCCAATTTGAGATACACTTTGCTGTAACTCCCCAGGGAAACACCAGATCACAAAATGGAGTGTTTTTTTAGCTTTCCCGACTCAGGACACTACTAATATGTGTTTGTTGTTTGAATCTGAGCTTTGGTTCAAAAGAAACACTTTCTGGTTGAATTGAGTTCTTTTGCCAATTTGATATACACTTTGCTGTAACTCCCCAGGGAAACACCAGATAACAAAATGGGGTAGTTTTTTAGCATTCCCGACTCAGGACACTAGTAATATGTGTTTGTTGTTCGAATCTGAGATTTAGTTCAAAAGAAACAGGTTTTGATTGAATTGAGTTTTTCAGCCATTTCTAAGATACACTTTGCTGTAACTCCCCAGGGAAACACCAGATCACAAAATGGAGTGTTTCTTTAGCTTTCCAGACTCAGGACACTACTAATATGTGTTTGTTGTTCGAATTTGAGCTTTGGTTCAAAAGAAACACTTTCTGGTTGAATTGAGTTCTTTTGCCAATTTGAGATACACTTTGCTGTAACTCCCCAGGGAAACACCAGATCACAAAATGGAGTGTTTTTTTAGCTTTCCCGACTGAGGACACTACTAATATGTGTTTGTTGTTCGAATCTGAGCTTTAGTTCAAAAGAAACAGGTTCTGGTTGAATTGAGTTTTTTTGCCATTTCTAAGATACACTTTGCTGTAACTCCCCAGGGAAACACCAGATCACAAAATGGAGTGTTTTTTTAGCTTTCCCGACTCAGGACACTACTAATATGTGTTTGTTGTTCGAATCTGAGCTTTGGTTGAAAAGAAACACTTTCTGGTTGAATTGAGTTCTTTTGCCAATTTGATATACAGTTTGCTGTAACTCCCCAGGGAAACACCAGATCACAAAATGGGGTAGTTTTTTAGCATTCCTGACTCAGGACACTACTAATATGTGTTTGTTGTTCGAATCAGAGCTTTAGTTCAAAAGAAACAGGTTCTGGTTGAATTGAGTTTTTCTGCCATTTCTATGATACACTTTGCTGTAACTCCCCAGGGAAACACCAGATCACAAAATGGAGTGTTTTTTTAGCTTTCCCGACTCAGGACACTACTAATATGTGTTTGTTGTTCGAATTTGAGCTTTGGTTCAAAAGAAACACTTTCTGGTTGAATTGAGTTTTTCTGCCATTTCTAAGATACACTTTGCTGTAACTCCCCAGGGAAACACCAGATCACAAAATAGAGTGTTTTTTTAGCTTTCCCGACTCAGGACACTACTAATATGTGTTTGTTGTTCGAACCTGAGCTTTGGTTGAAAAGAAACACTTTCTGGTTGAATTGAGTTCTTTTGCCAATTTGAGATACATTTTGCTGTAACTCCCCAGGGAAACAGCAGATCACAAAATGGAGTGTTTTTTTAGCTTTCCCGACTCAGGACACTACTAATATGTGTTTGTTGTTCGAATTTGAGCTTTGGTTCAAAAGAAACACTTTCTGGTTGAATTGAGTTCTTTTGGCAATTTGAGATACACTTTGCTGTAACTCCCCAGGGAAACACCAGATCACAAAATGGAGTGTTTTTTTAGCTTTCCCGACTCAGGACACTACTAATATGTGTTTGTTGTTCGAACCTGAGCTTTGGTTGAAAAGAAACACTTTCTGGTTGAATTGAGTTCTTTTGCCAATTTGAGATACACTTTGCTGTAACTCCCCAGGGAAACAGCAGATCACAAAATGGAGTGTTTTTTTAGCTTTCCCGACTCAGGACACTACTAATATGTGTTTGTTGTTCGAATTTGAGCTTTGGTTCAAAAGAAACACTTTCTGGTTGAATTGAGTTCTTTTGGCAATTTGAGATACACTTTGCTGTAACTCCCCAGGGAAACACCAGATCACAAAATGGAGTGTTTTTTAGCTTTCCCGACTCAGGACACTACTAATATGTGTTTGTTCTTCGAATCTGAGCTTTGGTTGAAAAGAAACACTTTCTGGTTGAATTGAGTTCTTTTGCCAATTTGAGATACACTTTGCTGTAACTCCCCAGGGAAACACCAGATCACAAAATGGAGTGTTTTTTTAGCTTTCCCGACTCAGGACACTACTAATATGTGTTTGTTGTTTGAATCTGAGCTTTGGTTGAAAAGAAACACTTTCTGGTTGAATTGAGTTCTTTTGCCAATTTGATATACACTTTGCTGTAACTCCCCAGGGAAACACCAGATAACAAAATGGGGTAGTTTTTTAGCATTCCCGACTCAGGACACTAGTAATATGTGTTTGTTGTTCGAATCTGAGATTTAGTTCAAAAGAAACAGGTTATGATTGAATTGAGTTTTTCAGCCATTTCTAAGATACACTTTGCTGTAACTCCCCAGTGAAACACCAGATCACAAAATGGAGTGTTTCTTTAGCTTTCCAGACTCAGGACACTACTAATATGTGTTTGTTGTTCGAATTTGAGCTTTGGTTCAAAAGAAACACTTTCTGGTTGAATTGAGTTCTTTTGCCAATTTGAGATACACTTTGCTGTAACTCCCCAGGGAAACACCAGATCACAAAATGGAGTGTTTTTTTAGCTTTCCCGACTCAGGACACTACTAATATGTGTTTGTTGTTCGAATCTGAGCTTTAGTTCAAAAGAAACAGGTTCTGGTTGAATTGAGTTTTTCTGCCATTTCTAAGATACACTTTGCTGTAACTCCCCAGGGAAACACCAGATCACAAAATGGAGTGTTTTTTTAGCTTTCCCGACTCAGGACACTACTAATATGTGTTTGTTGTTCGAATCTGAGCTTTGGTTGAAAAGAAACACTTTCTGGTTGAATTGAGTTCTTTTGCCAATTTGATATACACTTTGCTGTAACTCCCCAGGGAAACACCAGATCACAAAATGGGGTAGTTTTTTAGCATTCCCGACTCAGGACACTACTAATATGTGTTTGTTGTTCGAATCAGAGCTTTAGTTCAAAAGAAACACGTTCTGGTTGAATTGAGTTTTTCTGCCATTTCTATGATACACTTTGCTGTAACTCCCCAGGGAAACACCAGATCACAAAATGGAGTGTTTTTTTAGCTTTCCCGACTCAGGACACTACTAATATGTGTTTGTTGTTCGAATTTGAGCTTTGGTTGAAAAGAAACACTTTCTGGTTGAATTGAGTTTTTCTGCCATTTCTAAGATACACTTTGCTGTAACTCCCCAGGGAAACACCAGATCACAAAATAGAGTGTTTTTTTAGCTTTCCCGACTCAGGACACTACTAATATGTGTTTGTTGTTTGAATCTGAGCTTTGGTTCAAAAGAAACACTTTCTGGTTGAATTGAGTTCTTTTGCCAATTTGAGATACACTTTGCTGTAACTCCCCAGGGAAACAGCAGATCACAAAATGGAGTGTTTTTTTAGCTTTCCCGACTCAGGACACTACTAATATGTGTTTGTTGTTCGAATTTGAGCTTTGGTTCAAAAGAAACACTTTCTGGTTGAATTGAGTTCTTTTGGCAATTTGAGATACACTTTGCTGTAACTCCCCAGGGAAACACCAGATCACAAAATGGAGTGTTTTTTAGCTTTCCCGACTCAGGACACTACTAATATGTGTTTGTTCTTCGAATCTGAGCTTTGGTTGAAAAGAAACACTTTCTGGTTGAATTGAGTTCTTTTGCCAATTTGAGATACACTTTGCTGTAACTCCCCAGGGAAACACCAGATCACAAAATGGAGTGTTTTTTTAGCTTTCCCGACTCAGGACACTACTAATATGTGTTTGTTGTTTGAATCTGAGCTTTGGTTGAAAAGAAACACTTTCTGGTTGAATTGAGTTCTTTTGCCAATTTGATATACACTTTGCTGTAACTCCCCAGGGAAACACCAGATAACAAAATGGGGTAGTTTTTTAGCATTCCCGACTCAGGACACTAGTAATATGTGTTTGTTGTTCGAATCTGAGATTTAGTTCAAAAGAAACAGGTTATGATTGAATTGAGTTTTTCAGCCATTTCTAAGATACACTTTGCTGTAACTCCCCAGGGAAACACCAGATCACAAAATGGAGTGTTTCTTTAGCTTTCCAGACTCAGGACACTACTAATATGTGTTTGTTGTTCGAATTTGAGCTTTGGTTCAAAAGAAACACTTTCTGGTTGAATTGAGTTCTTTTGCCAATTTGAGATACACTTTGCTGTAACTCCCCAGGGAAACACCAGATCACAAAATGGAGTGTTTTTTTAGCTTTCCCGACTGAGGACACTACTAATATGTGTTTGTTGTTCGAATCTGAGCTTTAGTTCAAAAGAAACAGGTTCTGGTTGAATTGAGTTTTTCTGCCATTTCTAAGATACACTTTGCTGTAACTCCCCAGGGAAACACCAGATCACAAAATGGAGTGTTTTTTTAGCTTTCCCGACTCAGGACACTACTAATATGTGTTTGTTGTTCGAATCTGAGCTTTGGTTGAAAAGAAACACTTTCTGGTTGAATTGAGTTCTTTTGCCAATTTGATATACACTTTGCTGTAACTCCCCAGGGAAACACCAGATCACAAAATGGGGTAGTTTTTTAGCATTCCCGACTCAGGACACTACTAATATGTGTTTGTTGTTCGAATCAGAGCTTTAGTTCAAAAGAAACACGTTCTGGTTGAATTGAGTTTTTCTGCCATTTCTATGATACACTTTGCTGTAACTCCCCAGGGAAACACCAGATCACAAAATGGAGTGTTTTTTTAGCTTTCCCGACTCAGGACACTACTAATATGTGTTTGTTGTTCGAATTTGAGCTTTGGTTCAAAAGAAACACTTTCTGGTTGAATTGAGTTTTTCTGCCATTTCTAAGATACACTTTGGTGTAACTCCCCAGGGAAACACCTGATCAAAATTGGAGTGTTTTTTAGCTTTCCCGACTCAGGACACTACTAATATGTGTTTGTTGTTCGAACCTGAGCTTTGGTTGAAAAGAAACACTTTCTGGTTGAATTGAGTTCTTTTGCCAATTTGAGATATACTTTGCTGTAACTCCCCAGGGAAACACTAGATCACAAAATGGAGTGTTTTTTTAGCTTTCCCGACTCAGGACACTACTAATATGTGTTTGTTGTTCGAACCTGAGCTTTGGTTGAAAAGAAACACTTTCTGGTTGAATTGAGTTCTTTTGCCAATTTGATATACACTTTGCTGTAACTCCCCAGGGAAACACCAGATCACAAAATGGAGTGTTTTTTTAGCTTTCCCGACTCAGGACACTACTAATATGTGTTTGTTGTTCGAATCTGAGCTTTGGTTGAAAAGAAACACTTTCTGGTTGAATTGAGTTCTTTTGCCAATTTGATATACACTTTGCTGTAACTCCCCAGGGAAACACCAGATCACAAAATGGGGTAGTTTTTTAGCATTCCCGACTCAGGACACTACTAATATGTGTTTGTTGTTCGAATCAGAGCTTTAGTTCAAAAGAAACACGTTCTGGTTGAATTGAGTTTTTCTGCCATTTCTATGATACACTTTGCTGTAACTCCCCAGGGAAACACCAGATCACAAAATGGAGTGTTTTTTTAGCTTTCCCGACTCAGGACACTACTAATATGTGTTTGTTGTTCGAATTTGAGCTTTGGTTGAAAAGAAACACTTTCTGGTTGAATTGAGTTTTTCTGCCATTTCTAAGATACACTTTGCTGTAACTCCCCAGGGAAACACCAGATCACAAAATAGAGTGTTTTTTTAGCTTTCCCGACTCAGGACACTACTAATATGTGTTTGTTGTTTGAATCTGAGCTTTGGTTGAAAAGAAACACTTTCTGGTTGAATTGAGTTCTTTTGCCAATTTGAGATACACTTTGCTGTAACTCCCCAGGGAAACAGCAGATCACAAAATGGAGTGTTTTTTTAGCTTTCCCGACTCAGGACACTACTAATATGTGTTTGTTGTTCGAATTTGAGCTTTGGTTCAAAAGAAACACTTTCTGGTTGAATTGAGTTCTTTTGGCAATTTGAGATACACTTTGCTGTAACTCCCCAGGGAAACACCAGATCACAAAATGGAGTGTTTTTTAGCTTTCCCGACTCAGGACACTACTAATATGTGTTTGTTCTTCGAATCTGAGCTTTGGTTGAAAAGAAACACTTTCTGGTTGAATTGAGTTCTTTTGCCAATTTGAGATACACTTTGCTGTAACTCCCCAGGGAAACACCAGATCACAAAATGGAGTGTTTTTTTAGCTTTCCCGACTCAGGACACTACTAATATGTGTTTGTTGTTTGAATCTGAGCTTTGGTTGAAAAGAAACACTTTCTGGTTGAATTGAGTTCTTTTGCCAATTTGATATACACTTTGCTGTAACTCCCCAGGGAAACACCAGATAACAAAATGGGGTAGTTTTTTAGCATTCCCGACTCAGGACACTAGTAATATGTGTTTGTTGTTCGAATCTGAGATTTAGTTCAAAAGAAACAGGTTATGATTGAATTGAGTTTTTCAGCCATTTCTAAGATACACTTTGCTGTAACTCCCCAGGGAAACACCAGATCACAAAATGGAGTGTTTCTTTAGCTTTCCAGACTCAGGACACTACTAATATGTGTTTGTTGTTCGAATTTGAGCTTTGGTTCAAAAGAAACACTTTCTGGTTGAATTGAGTTCTTTTGCCAATTTGAGATACACTTTGCTGTAACTCCCCAGGGAAACACCAGATCACAAAATGGAGTGTTTTTTTAGCTTTCCCGACTGAGGACACTACTAATATGTGTTTGTTGTTCGAATCTGAGCTTTAGTTCAAAAGAAACAGGTTCTGGTTGAATTGAGTTTTTCTGCCATTTCTAAGATACACTTTGCTGTAACTCCCCAGGGAAACACCAGATCACAAAATGGAGTGTTTTTTTAGCTTTCCCGACTCAGGACACTACTAATATGTGTTTGTTGTTCGAATCTGAGCTTTGGTTGAAAAGAAACACTTTCTGGTTGAATTGAGTTCTTTTGCCAATTTGATATACACTTTGCTGTAACTCCCCAGGGAAACACCAGATCACAAAATGGGGTAGTTTTTTAGCATTCCCGACTCAGGACACTACTAATATGTGTTTGTTGTTCGAATCAGAGCTTTAGTTCAAAAGAAACACGTTCTGGTTGAATTGAGTTTTTCTGCCATTTCTATGATACACTTTGCTGTAACTCCCCAGGGAAACACCAGATCACAAAATGGAGTGTTTTTTTAGCTTTCCCGACTCAGGACACTACTAATATGTGTTTGTTGTTCGAATTTGAGCTTTGGTTCAAAAGAAACACTTTCTGGTTGAATTGAGTTTTTCTGCCATTTCTAAGATACACTTTGGTGTAACTCCCCAGGGAAACACCTGATCAAAATTGGAGTGTTTTTTAGCTTTCCCGACTCAGGACACTACTAATATGTGTTTGTTGTTCGAACCTGAGCTTTGGTTGAAAAGAAACACTTTCTGGTTGAATTGAGTTCTTTTGCCAATTTGAGATATACTTTGCTGTAACTCCCCAGGGAAACACTAGATCACAAAATGGAGTGTTTTTTTAGCTTTCCCGACTCAGGACACTACTAATATGTGTTTGTTGTTCGAACCTGAGCTTTGGTTGAAAAGAAACACTTTCTGGTTGAATTGAGTTCTTTTGCCAATTTGATAT
Source organism: Thamnophis sirtalis (assembly GCF_051295495.1). NCBI lineage: Eukaryota > Metazoa > Chordata > Lepidosauria > Squamata > Natricidae > Thamnophis > Thamnophis sirtalis. The sequence continues at coordinate 199,443 of NW_028261417.1, read as the reverse complement.
ACACTTTGCTGTAACTCCCCAGGGAAACACCAGATCACAAAATAGTGTTTTTTTAGCTTTCCCGACTCAGGACACTACTAATATGTGTTTGTTGTTTGAATCTGAGCTTTGGTTGAAAAGAAACACTTTCTGGTTGAATTGAGTTCTTTTGCCATTTTGATATACACTTTGCTGTAACTCCCCAGGGAAACACCAGATAACAAAATGGGGTAGTTTTTTAGCTTTCCCGACTGAGGACACTAGTAATATGTGTTTGTTGTTCGAATCTGAGCTTTAGTTCAAAAGAAACAGGTTCTGGTTGAATTGAGTTTTTCTGCCATTTCTAAGATACACTTTGCTGTAACTCCCCAGGGAAACACCAGATCACAAAATGGAGTGTTTTTTTAGCTTTCCCGACTCAGGACACTACTAATATGTGTTTGTTGTTCGAACCTGAGCTTTGGTTGAAAAGAAACACTTTCTGGTTGAATTGAGTTCTTTTGCCAATTTGAGATACACTTTGCTATAACTCCCCAGGGAAACAGCAGATCACAAAATGGAGTGTTTTTTTAGCTTTCCCGACTCAGGACACTACTAATATGTGTTTGTTGTTCGAATTTGAGCTTTGGTTCAAAAGAAACACTTTCTGGTTGAATTGAGTTCTTTTGGCAATTTGAGATACACTTTGCTGTAACTCCCCAGGGAAACACCAGATCACAAAATGGAGTGTTTTTTAGCTTTCCCGACTCAGGACACTACTAATATGTGTTTGTTCTTCGAATCTGAGCTTTGGTTGAAAAGAAACACTTTCTGGTTGAATTGAGTTCTTTTGCCAATTTGAGATACACTTTGCTGTAACTCCCCAGGGAAACACCAGATCACAAAATGGAGTGTTTTTTTAGCTTTCCCGACTCAGGACACTACTAATATGTGTTTGTTGTTTGAATCTGAGCTTTGGTTGAAAAGAAACACTTTCTGGTTGAATTGAGTTCTTTTGCCAATTTGATATACACTTTGCTGTAACTCCCCAGGGAAACACCAGATCACAAAATGGAGTGTTTTTTTAGCTTTCCCGACTGAGGACACTACTAATATGTGTTTGTTGTTCGAATCTGAGCTTTAGTTCAAAAGAAACACTTTCTGGTTGAATTGAGTTCTTTTTCCAATTTGATATACACTTTGCTGTAACTCCCCAGGGAAACACCAGATAACAAAATGGGGTAGTTTTTTTAGCATTCCCGACTCAGGACACTAGTAATATGTGTTTGTTGTTCGAATCTGAGCTTTAGTTCAACAGAAACAGGTTCTGATTGAATTGAGTTTTTCAGCCATTTCTAAGATACACTTTGCTGTAACTCCCCAGGGAAACACCAGATCACAAAATGGAGTGTTTCTTTAGCTTTCCAGACTCAGGACACTACTAATATGTGTTTGTTGTTCGAATTTGAGCTTTGGTTCAAAAGAAACACTTTCTGGTTGAATTGAGTTCTTTTGCCAATTTGAGATACACTTTGCTGTAACTCCCCAGGGAAACACCAGATCACAAAATGGAGTGTTTTTTTAGCTTTCCCGACTCAGGACACTACTAATATGTGTTTGTTGTTCGAATCTGAGCTTTAGTTCAAAAGAAACAGGTTCTGGTTGAATTGAGTTTTTCTGCCATTTCTAAGATACACTTTGCTGTAACTCCCCAGGGAAACACCAGATCACAAAATAGAGTGTTTTTTAGCTTTCCCGACTCAGGACACTACTAATATGTGTTTGTTGTTCGAATCTGAGCTTTGGTTGAAAAGAAACACTTTCTGGTTGAATTGAGTTCTTTTGCCAATTTGATATACACTTTGCTGTAACTCCCCAGGGAAACACCAGATCACAAAATGGGGTAGTTTTTTAGCATTCCCGACTCAGGACACTAGTAATATGTGTTTGTTGTTCGAATCTGAGCTTTAGTTCAAAAGAAACAGGTTCTGATTGAATTGAGTTTTTCTGCCATTTCTAAGATACACTTTGCTGTAACTCCCCAGGGAAACACCAGATCACAAAATGGAGTGTTTCTTTACCTTTCCAGACTCAGGACACTACTAATATGTGTTTGTTGTTCGAATTTGAGCTTTGGTTCAAAAGAAACACTTTCTGGTTGAATTGAGTTCTTTTGCCAATTTGAGATACACTTTGCTGTAACTCCCCAGGGAAACACCAGATCACAAAATGGAGTGTTTTTTTAGCTTTCCAGACTCAGGACACTACTAATATGTGTTAGTTGTTCGAATCTGAGGTTAGTTCAAAAGAAACACGTTCTGGTTGAATTGAGTTTTTCTGCCATTTCTATGATACACTTTGCTGTAACTCCCCAGGGAAACACCAGATCACAAAATGGAGTGTTTTTTTAGCTTTCCCGACTCAGGACACTACTAATATGTGTTTGTTGTTCGAATCTGAGCTTTGGTTGAAAAGAAACACTTTCTGGTTGAATTGAGTTCTTTTGCCAATTTGATATACACTTTGCTGTAACTCCCCAGGGAAACACCAGATAACAAAATGGGGTAGTTTTTTAGCTTTCCCGACTGAGGCCACTAGTAATATGTGTTTGTTGTTCGAATCTGAGCTTTAGTTCAAAAGAAACAGGTTCTGGTTGAATTGAGTTTTTCTGCCATTTCTAAGATACACTTTGCTGTAACTCCCCAGGGAAACACCAGATCACAAAATGGAGTGTTTTTTTAGCTTTCCCGACTCAGGACACTACTAATATGTGGTTGTTGTTCGAACCTGAGCTTTGGTTGAAAAGAAACACTTTCTGGTTGAATTGAGTTCTTTTGCCAATTTGAGATACACTTTGCTGTAACTCCCCAGGGAAACAGCAGATCACAAAATGGAGTGTTTTTTTAGCTTTCCCGACTCAGGACACTACTAATATGTGTTTGTTGTTCGAATTTGAGCTTTGGTTCAAAAGAAACACTTTCTGGTTGAATTGAGTTCTTTGCCAATTTGAGATACACTTTACTGTAACTCCCCAGGGAAACACCAGATCACAAAATGGAGTGTTTCTTTAGCTTTCCAGACTCAGGACACTACTAATATGTGTTTGTTGTTCGAATCTGAGCTTTAGTTCAAAAGAAACACTTTCTGGTTGAATTGAGTTCTTTTGCCAATTTGAGATACACTTTGCTGTAACTCCCCAGGGAAACACCAGATCACAAAATGGAGTGTTTTTTTAGCTTTCCCGACTGAGGACACTACTAATATGTGTTTGTTGTTCGAATCTGAGCTTTAGTTCAAAAGAAACACTTTCTGGTTGAATTGAGTTATTTTGCTAATTTGATATACACTTTGTTGTAACTCCCCAGGGAAACACCAGATCACAAAATGGGGTAGTTTTTTAGCATTCCCGACTCAGGACACTACTAATATGTGTTTGTTGTTTGAATCTGAGCTTTGGTTGAAAAGAAACACTTTCTGGTTGAATTGAGTTCTTTTTCCAATTTGATATACACTTTGCTGTAACTCCCCAGGGAAACACCAGATAACAAAATGGGGTAGTTTTTTAGCATTCCCGACTCAGGACACTAGTAATATGTGTTTGTTGTTCGAATCTGAGATTTAGTTCAAAAGAAACAGGTTATGATTGAATTGAGTTTTTCAGCCATTTCTAAGATACACTTTGCTGTAACTCCCCAGGGAAACACCAGATCACAAAATGGAGTGTTTCTTTAGCTTTCCAGACTCAGGACACTACTAATATGTGTTTGTTGTTCGAATTTGAGCTTTGGTTCAAAAGAAACACTTTCTGGTTGAATTGAGTTCTTTTGCCAATTTGAGATACACTTTGCTGTAACTCCCCAGGGAAACACCAGATCACAAAATGGAGTGTTTTTTTAGCTTTCCCGACTGAGGACACTACTAATATGTGTTTGTTGTTCGAATCTGAGCTTTAGTTCAAAAGAAACAGGTTCTGGTTGAATTGAGTTTTTCTGCCATTTCTAACATACACTTTGCTGTAACTCCCCAGGGAAACACCAGATCACAAAATAGAGTGTTTTTTTAGCTTTCCCGACTCAGGACACTACTAATATGTGTTTGTTGTTCGAATCTGAGCTTTGGTTGAAAAGAAACACTTTCTGGTTGAATTGAGTTCTTTTGCCAATTTGATATACACTTTGCTGTAACTCCCCAGGGAAACACCAGATCACAAAATGGGGTAGTTTTTTAGCATTCCCGACTCAGGACACTAGTAATATGTGTTTGTTGTTCGAATCTGAGCTTTAGTTCAAAAGAAACAGGTTCTGATTGAATTGAGTTTTTCTGCCATTTCTAAGATACACTTTGCTGTAACTCCCCAGGGAAACACCAGATCACAAAATGGAGTCTTTCTTTACCTTTCCAGACTCAGGACACTACTAATATGTGTTTGTTGTTCGAATTTGAGCTTTGGTTCAAAAGAAACACTTTCTGGTTGAATTGAGTTCTTTTGCCAATTTGAGATACACTTTGCTGTAACTCCCCAGGGAAACACCAGATCACAAAATGGAGTGTTTTTTTAGCTTTCCAGACTCAGGACACTACTAATATGTGTTAGTTGTTCGAATCTGAGGTTAGTTCAAAAGAAACACGTTCTGGTTGAATTGAGTTTTTCTGCCATTTCTATGATACACTTTGCTGTAACTCCCCAGGGAAACACCAGATAACAAAATGGGGTAGTTTTTTAGCTTTCCCGACTGAGGCCACTAGTAATATGTGTTTGTTGTTCGAATCTGAGCTTTAGTTCAAAAGAAACAGGTTCTGGTTGAATTGAGTTTTTCTGCCATTTCTATGATACACTTTGCTGTAACTCCCCAGGGAAACACCAGATCACAAAATGGGGTAGTTTTTTAGCATTCCCGACTCAGGACACTACTAATATGTGTTTGTTGTTCGAATCAGAGCTTTAGTTCAAAAGAAACACGTTCTGGTTGAATTTAGTTTTTCTGCCATTTCTATGATACACTTTGCTGTAACTCCCCAGGGAAACACCAGATCACAAAATGGAGTGTTTTTTTAGCTTTCCCGACTCAGGACACTACTAATATGTGTTTGTTGTTCGAATTTGAGCTTTGGTTCAAAAGAAACACTTTCTGGTTGAATTGAGTTTTTCTGCCATTTCTAAGATACACTTTGGTGTAACTCCCCAGGGAAACACCTGATCAAAATTGGAGTGTTTTTTAGCTTTCCCGACTCAGGACACTACTAATATGTGTTTGTTGTTCGAACCTGAGCTTTGGTTGAAAAGAAACACTTTCTGGTTGAATTGAGTTCTTTTGCCAATTTGAGATATACTTTGCTGTAACTCCCCAGGGAAACACTAGATCACAAAATGGAGTGTTTTTTTAGCTTTTCCGACTGAGGACACTACTAATATGTGTTTGTTGTTCGAATCTGAGCTTTAGTTCAAAAGAAACAGGTTCTGGTTGAATTGAGTTTTTCTGCCATTTCTAAGATACACTTTGCTGTAACTACCCAGGGAAACACCAGATCACAAAATGGAGTGTTTTCTTAGCTTTCCCGACTCAGGACACTACTAATATGTGTTTGTTGTTCGAACCTGAGCTTTGGTTGAAAAGAAACACTTTCTGGTTGAATTGAGTTCTTTTGCCAATTTGAGATACACTTTGCTGTAACTCCCCAGGGAAACAGCAGATCACAAAATGGAGTGTTTTTTTAGCTTTCCCGACTCAGGAGACTACTAATATGTGTTTGTTGTTCGAATTTGAGCTTTGGTTCAAAAGAAACACTTTCTGGTTGAATTGAGTTCTTTTGGCAATTTGAGATACACTTTGCTGTAACTCCCCAGGGAAACACCAGATCACAAAATGGAGTGTTTTTTAGCTTTCCCGACTCAGGACACTACTAATATGTGTTTGTTCTTCGAATCTGAGCTTTGGTTCAAAAGAAACACTTTCTGGTTGAATTGAGTTCTTTTGCCAATTTGAGATACACTTTGCTGTAACTCCCCAGGGAAACACCAGATAACAAAATGGGGTAGTTTTTTAGCTTTCCCGACTGAGGCCACTAGTAATATGTGTTTGTTGTTCGAATCTGAGCTTTAGTTCAAAAGAAACAGGTTCTGGTTGAATTGAGTTTTTCTGCCATTTCTAAGATACACTTTGCTGTAACTCCCCAGGGAAACACCAGATCACAAAATGGAGTGTTTTTTTAGCTTTCCCGACTCAGGACACTACTAATATGTGGTTGTTGTTCGAACCTGAGCTTTGGTTGAAAAGAAACACTTTCTGGTTGAATTGAGTTCTTTTGCCAATTTGAGATACACTTTGCTGTAACTCCCCAGGGAAACAGCAGATCACAAAATGGAGTGTTTTTTAAGCTTTCCCGACTCAGGACACTACTAATATGTGTTTGTTGTTCGAATTTGAGCTTTGGTTCAAAAGAAACACTTTCTGGTTGAATTGAGTTCTTTGCCAATTTGAGATACACTTTACTGTAACTCCCCAGGGAAACACCAGATCACAAAATGGAGTGTTTCTTTAGCTTTCCAGACTCAGGACACTACTAATATGTGTTTGTTGTTCGAATCTGAGCTTTAGTTCAAAAGAAACACTTTCTGGTTGAATTGAGTTCTTTTGCCAATTTGAGATACACTTTGCTGTAACTCCCCAGGGAAACACCAGATCACAAAATGGAGTGTTTTTTTAGCTTTCCCGACTGAGGACACTACTAATATGTGTTTGTTGTTCGAATCTGAGCTTTAGTTCAAAAGAAACACTTTCTGGTTGAATTGAGTTCTTTTGCTAATTTGATATACACTTTGTTGTAACTCCCCAGGGAAACACCAGATCACAAAATGGGGTAGTTTTTTAGCATTCCCGACTCAGGACACTACTAATATGTGTTTGTTGTTTGAATCTGAGCTTTGGTTGAAAAGAATCACTTTCTGGTTGAATTGAGTTCTTTTTCCAATTTGATATACACTTTGCTGTAACTCCCCAGGGAAACACCAGATAACAAAATGGGGTAGTTTTTTAGCATTCCCGACTCAGGACACTAGTAATATGTGTTTGTTGTTCGAATCTGAGCTTTAGTTCAACAGAAACAGGTTCTGATTGAATTGAGTTTTTCAGCCATTTCTAAGATACACTTTGCTGTAACTCCCCAGGGAAACACCAGATCACAAAATGGAGTGTTTCTTTAGCTTTCCAGACTCAGGACACTACTAATATGTGTTTGTTGTTCGAATTTGAGCTTTGGTTCAAAAGAAACACTTTCTGGTTGAATTGAGTTCTTTTGCCAATTTGAGATACACTTTGCTGTAACTCCCCAGGGAAACACCAGATCACAAAATGGAGTGTTTTTTTAGCTTTCCCGACTGAGGACACTACTAATATGTGTTTGTTGTTCGAATCTGAGCTTTAGTTCAAAAGAAACAGGTTCTGGTTGAATTGAGTTTTTCTGCCATTTCTAACATACACTTTGCTGTAACTCCCCAGGGAAACACCAGATCACAAAATAGAGTGTTTTTTTAGCTTTCCCGACTCAGGACACTACTAATATGTGTTTGTTGTTCGAATCTGAGCTTTGGTTGAAAAGAAACACTTTCTGGTTGAATTGAGTTCTTTTGCCAATTTGATATACACTTTGCTGTAACTCCCCAGGGAAACACCAGATCACAAAATGGGGTAGTTTTTTAGCATTCCCGACTCAGGACACTAGTAATATGTGTTTGTTGTTCGAATCTGAGCTTTAGTTCAAAAGAAACAGGTTCTGATTGAATTGAGTTTTTCTGCCATTTCTAAGATACACTTTGCTGTAACTCCCCAGGGAAACACCAGATCACAAAATGGAGTGTTTCTTTACCTTTCCAGACTCAGGACACTACTAATATGTGTTTGTTGTTCGAATTTGAGCTTTGGTTCAAAAGAAACACTTTCTGGTTGAATTGAGTTCTTTTGCCAATTTGAGATACACTTTGCTGTAACTCCCCAGGGAAACACCAGATCACAAAATGGAGTGTTTTTTTAGCTTTCCAGACTCAGGACACTACTAATATGTGTTAGTTGTTCGAATCTGAGGTTAGTTCAAAAGAAACACGTTCTGGTTGAATTGAGTTTTTCTGCCATTTCTATGATACACTTTGCTGTAACTCCCCAGGGAAACACCAGATAACAAAATGGGGTAGTTTTTTAGCTTTCCCGACTGAGGCCACTAGTAATATGTGTTTGTTGTTCGAATCTGAGCTTTAGTTCAAAAGAAACAGGTTCTGGTTGAATTGAGTTTTTCTGCCATTTCTAAGATACACTTTGCTGTAACTCCCCAGGGAAACACCAGATCACAAAATGGAGTGTTTTTTTAGCTTTCCCGACTCAGGACACTACTAATATGTGGTTGTTGTTCGAACCTGAGCTTTGGTTGAAAAGAAACACTTTCTGGTTGAATTGAGTTCTTTTGCCAATTTGAGATACACTTTGCTGTAACTCCCCAGGGAAACAGCAGATCACAAAATGGAGTGTTTTTTAAGCTTTCCCGACTCAGGACACTACTAATATGTGTTTGTTGTTCGAATTTGAGCTTTGGTTCAAAAGAAACACTTTCTGGTTGAATTGAGTTCTTTGCCAATTTGAGATACACTTTACTGTAACTCCCCAGGGAAACACCAGATCACAAAATGGAGTGTTTCTTTAGCTTTCCAGACTCAGGACACTACTAATATGTGTTTGTTGTTCGAATCTGAGCTTTAGTTCAAAAGAAACACTTTCTGGTTGAATTGAGTTCTTTTGCCAATTTGAGATACACTTTGCTGTAACTCCCCAGGGAAACACCAGATCACAAAATGGAGTGTTTTTTTAGCTTTCCCGACTGAGGACACTACTAATATGTGTTTGTTGTTCGAATCTGAGCTTTAGTTCAAAAGAAACACTTTCTGGTTGAATTGAGTTCTTTTGCTAATTTGATATACACTTTGTTGTAACTCCCCAGGGAAACACCAGATCACAAAATGGGGTAGTTTTTTAGCATTCCCGACTCAGGACACTACTAATATGTGTTTGTTGTTTGAATCTGAGCTTTGGTTGAAAAGAAACACTTTCTGGTTGAATTGAGTTCTTTTTCCAATTTGATATACACTTTGCTGTAACTCCCCAGGGAAACACCAGATAACAAAATGGGGTAGTTTTTTAGCATTCCCGACTCAGGACACTAGTAATATGTGTTTGTTGTTCGAATCTGAGCTTTAGTTCAACAGAAACAGGTTCTGATTGAATTGAGTTTTTCAGCCATTTCTAAGATACACTTTGCTGTAACTCCCCAGGGAAACACCAGATCACAAAATGGAGTGTTTCTTTAGCTTTCCAGACTCAGGACACTACTAATATGTGTTTGTTGTTCGAATTTGAGCTTTGGTTCAAAAGAAACACTTTCTGGTTGAATTGAGTTCTTTTGCCAATTTGAGATACACTTTGCTGTAACTCCCCAGGGAAACACCAGATCACAAAATGGAGTGTTTTTTTAGCTTTCCCGACTGAGGACACTACTAATATGTGTTTGTTGTTCGAATCTGAGCTTTAGTTCAAAAGAAACAGGTTCTGGTTGAATTGAGTTTTTCTGCCATTTCTAACATACACTTTGCTGTAACTCCCCAGGGAAAAACCAGATCACAAAATAGAGTGTTTTTTTAGCTTTCCCGACTCAGGACACTACTAATATGTGTTTGTTGTTCGAATCTGAGCTTTGGTTGAAAAGAAACACTTTCTGGTTGAATTGAGTTCTTTTGCCAATTTGATATACACTTTGCTGTAACTCCCCAGGGAAACACCAGATCACAAAATGGGGTAGTTTTTTAGCATTCCCGACTCAGGACACTAGTAATATGTGTTTGTTGTTCGAATCTGAGCTTTAGTTCAAAAGAAACAGGTTCTGATTGAATTGAGTTTTTCTGCCATTTCTAAGATACACTTTGCTGTAACTCCCCAGGGAAACACCAGATCACAAAATGGAGTGTTTCTTTACCTTTCCAGACTCAGGACACTACTAATATGTGTTTGTTGTTCGAATTTGAGCTTTGGTTCAAAAGAAACACTTTCTGGTTGAATTGAGTTCTTTTGCCAATTTGAGATACACTTTGCTGTAACTCCCCAGGGAAACACCAGATCACAAAATGGAGTGTTTTTTTAGCTTTCCAGACTCAGGACACTACTAATATGTGTTAGTTGTTCGAATCTGAGGTTAGTTCAAAAGAAACACGTTCTGGTTGAATTGAGTTTTTCTGCCATTTCTATGATACACTTTGCTGTAACTCCCCAGGGAAACACCAGATCACAAAATGGAGTGTTTTTTTAGCTTTCCCGACTCAGGACACTACTAATATGTGTTTGTTGTTCGAATTTGAGCTTTGGTTCAAAAGAAACACTTTCTGGTTGAATTGAGTTTTTCTGCCATTTCTAAGATACACTTTGGTGTAACTCCCCAGGGAAACACCTGATCAAAATTGGAGTGTTTTTTAGCTTTCCCGACTCAGGACACTACTAATATGTGTTTGTTGTTCGAACCTGAGCTTTGGTTGAAAAGAAACACTTTCTGGTTGAATTGAGTTCTTTTGCCAATTTGAGATATACTTTGCTGTAACTCCCCAGGGAAACACTAGATCACAAAATGGAGTGTTTTTTAGCTTTTCCGACTGAGGACACTACTAATATGTGTTTGTTGTTCGAATCTGAGCTTTAGTTCAAAAGAAACAGGTTCTGGTTGAATTGAGTTTTTCTGCCATTTTTAAGATACACTTTGCTGTAACTCCCCAGGGAAACACCAGATCACAAAATGGAGTGTTTTCTTAGCTTTCCCGACTCAGGACACTACTAATATGTGTTTGTTGTTCGAACCTGAGCTTTGGTTGAAAAGAAACACTTTCTGGTTGAATTGAGTTCTTTTGCCAATTTGAGATACACTTTGCTGTAACTCCCCAGGGAAACAGCAAATCACAAAATGGAGTGTTTTTTTAGCTTTCCCGACTCAGGACACTACTAATATGTGTTTGTTGTTCGAATTTGAGCTTTGGTTCAAAAGAAACACTTTCTGGTTGAATTGAGTTCTTTTGGCAATTTGAGATACACTTTGCTGTAACTCCCCAGGGAAACACCAGATCACAAAATGGAGTGTTTTTAGCTTTCCCGACTCAGGACACTACTAATATGTGTTTGTTCTTCGAATCTGAGCTTTGGTTGAAAAGAAACACTTTCTGGTTGAATTGAGTTCTTTTGCCAATTTGAGATACACTTTGCTGTAACTCCCCAGGGAAACACCAGATCACAAAATGGAGTGTTTTTTTAGCTTTCCCGACTGAGGACACTACTAATATGTGTTTGTTGTTCGAATCTGAGCTTTAGTTCAAAAGAAACAGGTTCTGGTTGAATTGAGTTTTTCTGCCATTTCTAAGATACACTTTGCTGTAACTCCCCAGGGAAACACCAGATCACAAAATGGAGTGTTTTTTTAGCTTTCCCGACTCAGGACACTACTAATATGTGTTTGTTGTTCGAACCTGAGCTTTGGTTGAAAAGAAACACTTTCTGGTTGAATTGAGTTCTTTTGCCAATTTGAGATACACTTTGCTGTAACTCCCCAGGGAAACACCAGATCACAAAATGGAGTGTTTTTTAGCTTTCCCGACTGAGGACACTACTAATATGTGTTTGTTCTTCGAATCTGAGCTTTAGTTCAAAAGAAACACGTTCTGGTTGAATTGAGTTTTTCAGCCATTTCTAAGATACACTTTGCTGTAACTCCCCAGGGAAACACCAGATCACAAAATGGAGTGTTTCTTTAGCTTTCCAGACTCAGGACACTACTAATATGTGTTTGTTGTTCGAATTTGAGCTTTGGTTCAAAAGAAACACTTTCTGGTTGAATTGAGTTCTTTTGCCAATTTGAGATACACTTTGCTGTAACTCCCCAGGGAAACACCAGATCACAAAATGGAGTGTTTTTTTAGCTTTCCCGACTGAGGACACTACTAATATGTGTTTGTTGTTCGAATCTGAGCTTTAGTTCAAAAGAAACAGGTTCTGGTTGAATTGAGTTTTTCTGCCATTTCTAACATACACTTTGCTGTAACTCCCCAGGGAAACACCAGATCACAAAATAGAGTGTTTTTTTAGCTTTCCCGACTCAGGACACTACTAATATGTGTTTGTTGTTCGAATCTGAGCTTTGGTTGAAAAGAAACACTTTCTGGTTGAATTGAGTTCTTTTGCCAATTTGATATACACTTTGCTGTAACTCCCCAGGGAAACACCAGATCACAAAATGGGGTAGTTTTTTAGCATTCCCGACTCAGGACACTAGTAATATGTGTTTGTTGTTCGAATCTGAGCTTTAGTTCAAAAGAAACAGGTTCTGATTGAATTGAGTTTTTCTGCCATTTCTAAGATACACTTTGCTGTAACTCCCCAGGGAAACACCAGATCACAAAATGGAGTGTTTCTTTAGCTTTCCAGACTCAGGACACTACTAATATGTGTTTGTTGTTCGAATTTGAGCTTTGGTTCAAAAGAAACACTTTCTGGTTGAATTGAGTTCTTTTGCCAATTTGAGATACACTTTGCTGTAACTCCCCAGGGAAACACCAGATCACAAAATAGAGTGTTTTTTTAGCTTTCCAGACTCAGGACACTACTAATATGTGTTAGTTGTTCGAATCTGAGGTTAGTTCAAAAGAAACACGTTCTGGTTGAATTGAGTTTTTCTGCCATTTCTATGATACACTTTGCTGTAACTCCCTAGGGAAACACCAGATCACAAAATGGGGTAGTTTTTTAGCATTCCCGACTCAGGACACTACTAATATGTGTTTGTTGTTCGAATCAGAGCTTTAGTTCAAAAGAAACACGTTCTGGTTGAATTTAGTTTTTCTGCCATTTCTATGATACACTTTGCTGTAACTCCCTAGGGAAACACCAGATCACAAAATGGAGTGTTTTTTTAGCTTTCCCGACTCAGGACACTACTAATATGTGTTTGTTGTTCGAATTTGAGCTTTGGTTCAAAAGAAACACTTTCTGGTTGAATTGAGTTTTTCTGCCATTTCTAAGATACACTTTGGTGTAACTCCCCAGGGAAACACCTGATCAAAATTGGAGTGTTTTTTAGCTTTCCCGACTCAGGACACTACTAATATGTGTTTGTTGTTCGAACCTGAGCTTTGGTTGAAAAGAAACACTTTCTGGTTGAATTGAGTTCTTTTTCCAATTTGAGATATACTTTGCTGTAACTCCCCAGGGAAACACCAGATCACAAAATGGAGTGTTTTTTTAGCTTTCCCGACTGAGGACACTACTAATATGTGTTTGTTGTTCGAATCTGAGCTTTAGTTCAAAAGAAACAGGTTCTGGTTGAATTGAGTTTTTCTGCCATTTCTAACATACACTTTGCTGTAACTCCCCAGGGAAACACCAGATCACAAAATAGAGTGTTTTTTTAGCTTTCCCGACTCAGGACACTACTAATATGTGTTTGTTGTTCGAACCTGAGCTTTGGTTGAAAAGAAACACTTTCTGGTTGAATTGAGTTCTTTTGCCAATTTGAGATACACTTTGCTGTAACTCCCCAGGGAAACACCAGATCACAAAATGGAGTGTTTTTTAGCTTTCCCGACTGAGGACACTACTAATATGTGTTTGTTCTTCGAATCTGAGCTTTGGTTGAAAAGAAACACTTTCTGGTTGAATTGAGTTCTTTTGCCAATTTGAGATACACTTTGCTGTAACTCCCCAGGGAAACACCAGATCAGAAAATGGAGTGTTTTTTTAGCTTTCCCGACTCAGGACACTACTAATATGTGTTTGTTGTTCGAATCTGAGCTTTAGTTCAAAAGAAACACGTTCTGGTTGAATTGAGTTTTTCAGCCATTTCTAAGATACACTTTGCTGTAACTCCCCAGGGAAACACCAGATCACAAAATGGAGTGTTTCTTTAGCTTTCCAGACTCAGGACACTACTAATATGTGTTTGTTGTTCGAATTTGAGCTTTGGTTCAAAAGAAACACTTTCTGGTTGAATTGAGTTCTTTTGCCAATTTGAGATACACTTTGCTGTAACTCCCCAGGGAAACACCAGATCACAAAATGGAGTGTTTTTTTAGCTTTCCCGACTGAGGACACTACTAATATGTGTTTGTTGTTCGAATCTGAGCTTTAGTTCAAAAGAAACAGGTTCTGGTTGAATTGAGTTTTTCTGCCATTTCTAACATACACTTTGCTGTAACTCCCCAGGGAAACACCAGATCACAAAATAGAGTGTTTTTTTAGCTTTCCCGACTCAGGACACTCCTAATATGTGTTTGTTGTTCGAATCTGAGCTTTGGTTCAAAAGAAACACTTTCTGGTTGAATTGAGTTCTTTTGCCAATTTGATATACACTTTGCTGTAACTCCCCAGGGAAACACCAGATCACAAAATGGGGTAGTTTTTTAGCATTCCCGACTCAGGACACTAGTAATATGTGTTTGTTGTTCGAATCTGAGCTTTAGTTCAAAAGAAACACTTTCTGGTTGAATTGAGTTTTTCTGCCATTTCTAAGATACACTTTGCTGTAACTCCCCAGGGAAACACCAGATCACAAAATGGAGTGTTTTTTTAGCTTTCCCGACTCAGGACACTACTAATATGTGTTTGTTGTTCGAACCTGAGCTTTGGTTGAAAAGAAACACTTTCTGGTTGAATTGAGTTCTTTTGCCAATTTGAGATACACTTTGCTGTAACTCCCCAGGGAAACAGCAGATCACAAAATGGAGTGTTTTTTTAGCTTTCCCGACTCAGGACACTACTAATATGTGTTTGTTGTTCGAATCTGAGCTTTGGTTCAAAAGAAACACTTTCTGGTTGAATTGAGTTCTTTTGGCAATTTGAGATACACTTTGCTGTAACTCCCCAGGGAAACACCAGATCACAAAATGGAGTGTTTTTAGCTTTCCCGACTCAGGACACTACTAATATGTGTTTGTTCTTCGAATCTGAGCTTTGGTTGAAAAGAAACACTTTCTGGTTGAATTGAGTTCTTTTGCCAATTTGAGATACACTTTGCTGTAACTCCCCAGGGAAACAGCAGATCACAAAATGGAGTGTTTTTTTTAGCTTTCCCGACTCAGGACACTACTAATATGTGTTTGTTGTTCGAATTTGAGCTTTGGTTCAAAAGAAACACTTTCTGGTTGAATTGAGTTCTTTTGCCAATTTGAGATACACTTTGCTGTAACTCCCCAGGGAAACACCAGATCACAAAATGGAGTGTTTTTTAGCTTTCCCGACTGAGGACACTACTAATATGTGTTTGTTGTTCGAATCTGAGCTTTAGTTCAAAAGAAACAGGTTCTGGTTGAATTGAGTTTTTCTGCCATTTCTAACATACACTTTGCTGTAACTCCCCAGGGAAACACCAGATCACAAAATAGAGTGTTTTTTTAGCTTTCCCGACTCAGGACACTACTAATATGTGTTTGTTGTTCGAATCTGAGCTTTGGTTGAAAAGAAACACTTTCTGGTTGAATTGAGTTCTTTTGCCAATTTGATATACACTTTGCTGTAACTCCCCAGGGAAACACCAGATCACAAAATGGGGTAGTTTTTTAGCATTCCCGACTCAGGACACTAGTAATATGTGTTTGTTGTTCGAATCTGAGCTTTAGTTCAAAAGAAACAGGTTCTGATTGAATTGAGTTTTTCTGCCATTTCTAAGATACACTTTGCTGTAACTCCCCAGGGAAACACCAGATCACAAAATGGAGTGTTTCTTTAGCTTTCCAGACTCAGGACACTACTAATATGTGTTTGTTGTTCGAATTTGAGCTTTGGTTCAAAAGAAACACTTTCTGGTTGAATTGAGTTCTTTTGCCAATTTGAGATACACTTTGCTGTAACTCCCCAGGGAAACACCAGATCACAAAATGGAGTGTTTTTTTAGCTTTCCCGACTGAGGACACTACTAATATGTGTTTGTTGTTCGAATCTGAGCTTTAGTTCAAAAGAAACAGGTTCTGGTTGAATTGAGTTTTTCTGCCATTTCTAACATACACTTTGCTGTAACTCCCCAGGGAAACACCAGATCACAAAATAGAGTGTTTTTTTAGCTTTCCCGACTCAGGACACTACTAATATGTGTTTGTTGTTCGAATCTGAGCTTTGGTTGAAAAGAAACACTTTCTGGTTGAATTGAGTTCTTTTGCCAATTTGATATACACTTTGCTGTAACTCCCCAGGGAAACACCAGATAACAAAATGGGGTAGTTTTTTAGCATTCCCGACTCAGGACACTAGTAATATGTGTTTGTTGTTCGAATCTGAGCTTTAGTTCAAAAGAAACACTTTCTGGTTGAATTGAGTTTTTCTGCCATTTCTATGATACACTTTGCTGTAACTCCCTAGGGAAACACCAGATCACAAAATGGGGTAGTTTTTTAGCATTCCCGACTCAGGACACTACTAATATGTGTTTGTTGTTCGAATCAGAGCTTTAGTTCAAAAGAAACACGTTCTGGTTGAATTTAGTTTTTCTGCCATTTCTATGATACACTTTGCTGTAACTCCCCAGGGAAACACCAGATCACAAAATGGAGTGTTTTTTTAGCTTTCCCGACTCAGGACACTACTAATATGTGTTTGTTGTTCGAATTTGAGCTTTGGTTCAAAAGAAACACTTTCTGGTTGAATTGAGTTTTTCTGCCATTTCTAAGATACACTTTGGTGTAACTCCCCAGGGAAACACCTGATCAAAATTGGAGTGTTTTTTTAGCTTTCCCGACTCAGGACACTACTAATATGTGTTTGTTGTTCGAACCTGAGCTTTGGTTGAAAAGAAACACTTTCTGGTTGAATTGAGTTCTTTTGCCAATTTGAGATATACTTTGCTGTAACTCCCCAGGGAAACACTAGATCACAAAATGGAGTGTTTTTTTAGCTTTTCCGACTGAGGACACTACTAATATGTGTTTGTTGTTCGAATCTGAGCTTTAGTTCAAAAGAAACAGGTTCTGGTTGAATTGAGTTTTTCTGCCATTTCTAAGATACACTTTGCTGTAACTCCCCAGGGAAACACCAGATCACAAAATGGAGTGTTTTTTTAGCTTTCCCGACTCAGGACACTACTAATATGTGTTTGTTGTTCGAACCTGAGCTTTGGTTGAAAAGAAACACTTTCTGGTTGAATTGAGTTCTTTTGCCAATTTGAGATACACTTTGCTGTAACTCCCCAGGGAAACAGCAGATCACAAAATGGAGTGTTTTTTTAGCTTTCCCGACTCAGGACACTACTAATATGTGTTTGTTGTTCGAATTTGAGCTTTGGTTCAAAAGAAACACTTTCTGGTTGAATTGAGTTCTTTTGGCAATTTGAGATACACTTTGCTGTAACTCCCCAGGGAAACACCAGATCACAAAATGGAGTGTTTTTTAGCTTTCCCGACTCAGGACACTACTAATATGTGTTTGTTCTTCGAATCTGAGCTTTGGTTGAAAAGAAACACTTTCTGGTTGAATTGAGTTCTTTTGCCAATTTGAGATACACTTTGCTGTAACTCCCCAGGGAAACAGCAGATCACAAAATGGAGTGTTTTTTTAGCTTTCCCGACTCAGGACACTACTAATATGTGTTTGTTGTTTGAATCTGAGCTTTGGTTGAAAAGAAACACTTTCTGGTTGAATTGAGTTCTTTTGCCAATTTGATATACACTTTGCTGTAACTCCCCAGGGAAACACCAGATAACAAAATGGGGTAGTTTTTTAGCATTCCCGACTCAGGACACTAGTAATATGTGTTTGTTGTTCGAATCTGAGATTTAGTTCAAAAGAAACAGGTTATGATTGAATTGAGTTTTTCAGCCATTTCTAAGATACACTTTGCTGTAACTCCCCAGGGAAACACCAGATCACAAAATGGAGTGTTTCTTTAGCTTTCCAGACTCAGGACACTACTAATATGTGTTTGTTGTTCGAATTTGAGCTTTGGTTCAAAAGAAACACTTTCTGGTTGAATTGAGTTCTTTTGCCAATTTGAGATACACTTTGCTGTAACTCCCCAGGGAAACACCAGATCACAAAATGGAGTGTTTTTTTAGCTTTCCCGACTGAGGACACTACTAATATGTGTTTGTTGTTCGAATCTGAGCTTTAGTTCAAAAGAAACAGGTTCTGGTTGAATTGAGTTTTTCTGCCATTTCTAAGATACACTTTGCTGTAACTCCCCAGGGAAACACCAGATCACAAAATGGAGTGTTTTTTTAGCTTTCCCGACTCAGGACACTACTAATATGTGTTTGTTGTTCGAACCTGAGCTTTGGTTGAAAAGAAACACTTTCTGGTTGAATTGAGTTCTTTTGCCAATTTGAGATACACTTTGCTGTAACTCCCCAGGGAAACACCAGATCACAAAATGGAGTGTTTTTTAGCTTTCCCGACTGAGGACACTACTAATATGTGTTTGTTCTTCGAATCTGAGCTTTGGTTGAAAAGAAACACTTTCTGGTTAATTGAGTTCTTTTGCCAATTTGAGATACACTTTGCTGTAACTCCCCAGGGAAACACCAGATCACAAAAATGGAGTGTTTTTTTAGCTTTCCCGACTCAGGACACTACTAATATGTGTTTGTTGTTCGAATCTGAGCTTTAGTTCAAAAGAAACACGTTCTGGTTGAATTGAGTTTTTCTGCCATTTCTATGATACACTTTGCTGTAACTCCCCAGGGAAACACCAGATCAGAAAATGGAGTCTTTTTTAGCTTTCCCGACTCAGGACACTACTAATATGTGTTTGTTGTTCGAATTTGAGCTTTGGTTCAAAAGAAACACTTTCTGTTGAATTGAGTTTTTCTGCCATTTCTAAGATCCACTTTGCTGTAACTCCCCAGGGAAACACCAGATCACAAAATAGAGTGTTTTTTTAGCTTTCCCGACTCAGGACACTACTAATATGTGTTTGTTGTTTGAATCTGAGCTTTGGTTGAAAAGAAACACTTTTCTGGTTGAATTGAGTTCTTTTGCCATTTTGATATACACTTTGCTGTAACTCCCCAGGGAAACACCAGATAACAAAATGGGGTAGTTTTTTAGCTTTCCCGACTGAGGCCACTAGTAATATGTGTTTGTTGTTCGAATCTGAGCTTTAGTTCAAAAGAAACCTTTTAGTTCAAAAGGTTCTGGTTGAATTGAGTTTTTCTGCCATTTCTAAGATACACTTTGCTGTAACTCCCCAGGGAAACACCAGATCAAAAAATGGAGTGTTTTTTTAGCTTTCCCGACTCAGGACACTACTAATATGTGGTTGTTGTTCGAACCTGAGCTTTGGTTGAAAAGAAACACTTTCTGGTTGAATTGAGTTCTTTTGCCAATTTGAGATACACTTTGCTGTAACTCCCCAGGGAAACACCAGATCACAAAATGGAGTGTTTCTTTAGCTTTCCAGGCTCAGGACACTACTAATATGTGTTTGTTGTTCGAATCTGAGCTTTAGTTCAAAAGAAACACTTTCTGGTTGAATTGAGTTCTTTTGCCAATTTGAGATACACTTTGCTGTAACTCCCAGGGAAACACCAGATCACAAAATGGTGTGTTTTTTTAGCTTTCCCGACTGAGGACACTACTAAAATGTGTTTGTTGTTCGAATCTGAGCTTTGGTTGAAAAGAAACACTTTCTGGTTGAATTGAGTTCTTTTTCCAATTTGATATACACTTTGCTGTAACTCCCCAGGGAAACACCAGATAACAAAATGGGGTAGTTTTTTAGCATTCCCGACTCAGGACACTAGTAATATGTGTTTGTTGTTCGAATCTGAGCTTTAGTTCAACAGAAACAGGTTCTGATTGAATTGAGTTTTTCAGCCATTTCTAAGATACACTTTGCTGTAACTCCCCAGGGAAACACCAGATCACAAAATGGAGTGTTTTTTTAGCTTTCCAGACTCAGGACACTACTAATATGTGTTTGTTGTTCGAATTTGAGCTTTGGTTCAAAAGAAACACTTTCTGGTTGAATTGAGTTCTTTTGCCAATTTGAGATACACTTTGCTGTACTCCCAGGGAAAACACCAGATCACAAAATGGAGTGTTTTTTTAGCTTTCCCGACTGAGGACACTACTAATATGTGTTTGTTGTTCGAATCTGAGCTTTAGTTCAAAAGAAACAGGTTCTGGTTGAATTGAGTTTTTCTGCCATTTCTAAGATACACTTTGCTGTAACTCCCCAGGGAAACACCAGATCACAAAATAGAGTGTTTTTTTAGCTTTCCCGACTCAGGACACTACTAATATTTGTTTGTTGTTCGAATCTGAGCTTTGGTTGAAAAGAAACACTTTCTGGTTGAATTGAGTTCTTTTGCCAATTTGATATACACTTTGCTGTAACTCCCAGGGAAACACCAGATCACAAA
Source organism: Thamnophis sirtalis (assembly GCF_051295495.1). Taxonomy (NCBI): domain Eukaryota; kingdom Metazoa; phylum Chordata; class Lepidosauria; order Squamata; family Natricidae; genus Thamnophis; species Thamnophis sirtalis. Next base: position 179,075 of record NW_028261417.1, on the reverse strand, counting down.
GTGGGGTAGTTTTTTAGCATTCCCGACTCAGGACACTACTAATATGTGTTTGTTGTTCGAATCAGAGCTTTAGTTCAAAAGAAACACGTTCTGGTTGAATTGAGTTTTTCTGCCATTTCTATGATACACTTTGCTGTAACTCCCCAGGGAAACACCAGATCACAAAATGGAGTGTTTTTTTTAGCTTTCCCGACTCAGGACACTACTAATATGTGTTTGTTGTTCGAATTTGAGCTTTGGTTCAAAAGAAACACTTTCTGGTTGAATTGAGTTTTTCTGCCATTTCTAAGATACACTTTGCTGTAACTCCCCAGGGAAACACCAGATAACAAAATGGGGTAGTTTTTTAGCATTCCCGACTCAGGACACTAGTAATATGTGTTTGTTGTTCGAATCTGAGATTTAGTTCAAAAGAAACAGTTATGATTGAATTGAGTTTTTCAGCCATTTCTAAGTTACACTTTGCTGTAACTCCCCAGGGAAACACCAGATCACAAAATGGAGTGTTTCTTTAGCTTTCCAGACTCAGGACACTACTAATATGTGTTTGTTGTTCGAATTTGAGCTTTGGTTCAAAAGAAACACTTTCTGGTTGAATTGAGTTCTTTTGCCAATTTGAGATACACTTTGCTGTAACTCCCCAGGGAAACACCAGATCACAAAATGGAGTGTTTTTTTAGCTTTCCCGACTGAGGACACTACTAATATGTGTTTGTTGTTCGAATCTGAGCTTTAGTTCAAAAGAAACAGGTTCTGGTTGAATTGAGTTTTTCTGCCATTTCTAAGATACACTTTGCTGTAACTCCCCAGGGAAACACCAGATCACAAAATGGAGTGTTTTTTTAGCTTTCCCGACTCAGGACACTACTAATATGTGTTTGTTGTTCGAATCTGAGCTTTGGTTGAAAAGAAACACTTTCTGGTTGAATTGAGTTCTTTTGCCAATTTGATATACACTTTGCTGTAACTCCCCAGGGAAACACCAGATCACAAAATGGGGTAGTTTTTTAGCATTCCCGACTCAGGACACTACTAATATGTGTTTGTTGTTCGAATCAGAGCTTTAGTTCAAAAGAAACACGTTCTGGTTGAATTGAGTTTTTCTGCCATTTCTATGATACACTTTGCTGTAACTCCCAGGAACACCAGATCACAAAATGGAGTGTTTTTTAGCTTTCCCGACTCAAGACACTACTAATATGTGTTTGTTGTTCGAATTTGAGCTTTGGTTCAAAAGAAACACTTTCTGGTTGAATTGAGTTTTTCTGCCATTTCTAAAGATACACTTTGCTGTAACTCCCCAGGGAAACACCAGATCACAAAATAGAGTGTTTTTTTAGCTTTCCCGACTCAGGACACTACTAATATGTGTTTGTTGTTTGAATCTGAGCTTTGGTTGAAAAGAAACACTTTCTGGTTGAATTGAGTTCTTTTGCCATTTTGATATACACTTTGCTGTAACTCCCCAGGAAACACCAGATAACAAAATGGGGTAGTTTTTTAGCTTTCCTGACTGAGGACACTAGTAATATGTGTTTGTTGTTCGAATCTGAGCTTTAGTTCAAAAGAAACAGGTTCTGGTTGAATTGAGTTTTTCTGCCATTTCTAAGATACACTTTGCTGTAACTCCCCAGGGAAACACCAGATCACAAAATGGAGTGTTTTTTTAGCTTTCCCGACTCAGGACACTACTAATATGTGTTTGTTGTTCGAACCTGAGCTTTGGTTGAAAAGAAACACTTTCTGGTTGAATTGAGTTCTTTTGCCAATTTGAGATACACTTTGCTGTAACTCCCCAGGGAAACAGCAGATCACAAAATGGAGTGTTTTTTTAGCTTTCCCGACTCAGGACACTAGTAATATGTGTTCTGTTGTTCGAATTTGAGCTTTGTTTCAAAAGAAACACTTTCTGGTTGAATTGAGTTCTTTTGCCAATTTGATATACACTTGGCTGTAACTCCCCAGGGAAACACCAGATAACAAAATGGGGTAGTTTTTTAGCATTCCTGACTCAGGACACTAGTAATATGTGTTTGTTGTTCGAATCTCAGCTTTAGTTCAAAAGAAACAGGTTCTGGTTGAATTGAGTTTTTCTGCCATTCTAAGATACCCTTTGGTGTAACTCCCCAGGGAAACACCTGATGAAAATTGGAGTGTTTTTTTTAGCATTCCCGATTGAGGACACTACTAATATGTGTTTGTTGTTCAAATTTGAGCTTTGGTTCAAAAGAAACACTTTCTGGTTTGAATTGAGTTCTTTTACCAATTTGAGATACACTTTGCTGTAACTCCCCAGGGAAACACCAGATCACAAAATGGAGTGCTTTTTTAGCTTTCCCGACTCAGGACACTACTAATATGTGTTTGTTGTTCGAATTTGAGCTTTGGTTCAAAAGAAACACTTTCTGGTTGAATTGAGTTCTTTTGCCAATTTGAGATACACTTTGCTGTAACTCCCCAGGGAAAAATTAGATCACAAAATGGAGTGTTTTTTAGCTTTCCCGACTGAGGACACTACTAATATGTGTTTGTTGTACGAATCTGAGCTTTAGTTCAAAAGAAACAGGTTCTGGTTGAATTGAGTTTTTCTGCCATTTGTAAGATACACTTTGCTGTAACTCCCCAGGGAAACACCAGATCACAAAATGGAGTGTTTTTTTAGCTTTCCCCGACTCACGACACTACTAATATGTGTTTGTTGTTCGAACCTGAGCTTTGGTTGAAAAGAAAACACTTTCTGTTGAATTGAGTTCTTTTGCAATTTGAGATACACTTTGCTGTAACTCCCCAGGGAAACACCAGATCACAAAATGGAGTGTTTTTTTAGCTTTCCAGACTCAGGACACTACTAATATGTGTTTTGTTGTTCGAATCTGAGCTTTAGTTCAAAAGAAACACGTTCTGGTTGAATTGAGTTCTTCTGCCATTCTAAGATACACTTTGCTGTAACTCCCCAGGGAAACACCAGATCACAAAATGGAGTGTTTTTTTAGCTTTCCCGACTGAGGACACTACTAATTTGTGTTTGTTGTTCGAACCTGAGCTTTGGTTGAAAAGAAACACTTTCTGGTTGAATTGAGTTCTTTTGCCAATTTGAGATACACTTTGCTGTAACTCCCCAGGGAAACACCAGATCACAAAATGGAGTGTTTCTTTACCTTTCCCGACTCAGGACACTACTAATATGTGTTTGTTGTTCGAATTTGAGCTTTGGTTCAAAAGAAACACTTTCTGGTTGAATTGAGTTTCTTTTGCCAATTTGAGATACACTTTGCTGTAACTCCCCAGGGAAACACCAGATCACAAAATGGAGTGTTTTTTTAGCTTTCCCGACTCAGGACACTACTAATATGTGTTTGTTGTTCGAATTTGAGCTTTGGTTCAAAAGAAACACTTTCTGGTTGAATTGAGTTCTTATGCCAATTTGAGATACACTTTGCTGTAACTCCCCAGGGAAACAGCAGATCACAAAATGGAGTGTTTTTTAGCTTTCCCGACTCAGGACACTACTAATATGTGTTTGTTGTTCGAATCTGAGCTTTAGTTCAAAAGAAACACGTTCTGGTTGAATTGAGTTTTTCTGCCATTTCTAAGATACACTTTGCTGTAACTCCCCAGGGAAACACAAGATCACAAAATGGAGTGTTTCTTTAGCTTTCCAAACTCAGGACACTACTAATATGTGTTTGTTGTTCGAATTTGAGCTTTGGTTCAAAAGAAACACTTTCTGGTTGAATTGAGTTCTTTTGCCAATTTGAGATACACTTTGCTGTAACTCCCCAGGGAAACACCAGATCACAAAATGGATGTTTTTTTTGCTTTCCGACTCAGGACACTACTAATATGTGTTTGTTGTTCGAATCTGAGCTTTAGTTCAAAAGAAACACGTTCTGGTTGAATTGAGTTTTTCTGCCATTTCTAAGATACACTTTGCTATAACTCCCCAGGGAAACACCAAGATCACAAAATGGAGTGTTTTTTAGCTTTTCCGACTCAGGGCACTACTAATATGTGTATGTTGTTCGAATCTGAGCTTTAGTTCAAAAGAAACACGTTCTGGTTGAATTGAGTTCTTTTGCCAATTTGAGATACACTTTGCTGTAACTCCCCAGGGAAACACCAGATCACAAAATGGAGTGTTTTTTAGCTTTCCAGACTCAGGACACTATTAATATGTGTTTGTTGTTCGAATCTGAGCTTTGGTTGAAAAGAAACACTTTCTGGTTGAATTGAGTTCTTTTGCCAATTTGATATACACTTTGCTGTAACTCCCCAGGGAAACACCAGATAACAAAATGGGGTAGTTTTTTCGCATTCCCGACTCAGGACACTAGTAATATGTGTTTGTTGTTCGAATCTGAGCTTTAGTTCAAAAGAAGCAGGTTCTGATTGAATTGAGTTTTCTGCCATTTCTAAGATACACTTTGCTGTAACTCCCAGGGAAACACCACCAATCTGCCATTTCTAAGATACACTTTGCTGTAACTCCCCAGGAAACACCAGATCACAAAATGGAGTGTTTCTTTAGCTTTCCAGACTCAGGGACACTAGTAATATGTGTTTGTTGTTCGAATTTGAGCTTTGGTTCAAAAGAAACACTTTCTGTTTGAATTGAGTTCTTTTGCCAATTTGAGATACACTTTGCTGTAACTCCCCAGGGAAACACCAGATCACAAAATGGAGTGTTTTTTTAGCTTTCCCGACTCAGGACACTACTAATATGTGTTTGTTGTTCGAATTTTGAGCTTTGGTTCAAAAGAAACAGGTTTCTGGTTGAATTGAGTTCTTTTGCCAATTTGAGATACACTTTGGTGTAACTCCCCAGGGAAACACCAGATCACAAATTGGAGTGTTTTTTAGCTTTCCGACTCACGACACTACTAATATGTGTTTGTTGTTCGAATCTGAGCTTTAGTTCAAAAGAAACAGGTTCTGGTTGAATTGAGTTTTTCTGCCATTTCTAAGATACACTTTGCTGTAACTCCCCAGGGAAACACCAGATCACAAAATGGAGTGTTTTTTTAGCTTTCCCGACTCACGACACTACTAATATGTGTTTGTTGTTCGAACCTGAGCTTTGGTTGAAAAGAAACACTTTCTGGTTGAATTGAGTTCTTTTGCCAATTTGAGATACACTTTGCTGTAACTCCCCAGGGAAACACCAGATCACAAAATGGAGTGTTTTTTTAGCTTTCCAGACTCAGGACACTACTAATATGTGTTTGTTGTTCGAATCTGAGCTTTAGTTCAAAAGTAACACGTTCTGGTTGAATTGAGTTCTTCTGCCATTTCTAAGATACACTTTGCTGTAACTCCCCAGGGAAACACCAGATCACAAAAATGGAGTGTTTTTTAGCTTTCCCGACTCAGGACACTACTAATTTGTGTTTGTTGTTCGAACCTGAGCTTTGGTTGAAAAGAAACACTTTCTGGTTGAATTGAGTTCTTTTGCCAATTTGAGATACACTTTGCTGTAACTCCCCAGGAAACACCAGATCACAAAATGGAGTGTTTCTTTAGCTTTCCCGACTCAGGACACTACTAATATGTGTTTGTTGTTCGAATTTGAGCTTTGGTTCAAAAGAAACACTTTCTGGTTGAATTGAGTTCTTTTGCCAATTTGAGATACACTTTGCTGTAACTCCCCAGGGAAACACCAGATCACAAAATGGAGTGTTTTTTTAGCTTTCCCGACTCAGGACACTACTAATATGTGTTTGTTGTTCGAATTTGAGCTTTGGTTCAAAAAGAAACACTTTCTGGTTGAATTGAGTTCTTTTGCCAATTTGAGATACACTTTGCTGTAACTCCCCAGGGAAACACCAGATCACAAAATGGAGTGTTTTTTTAGCTTTCCCGACTCAGGACACTACTAATATGTGTTTGTTGTTCGAATCTGAGCTTTAGTTCAAAAGAAACACGTTCTGGTTGAATTGAGTTTTTCTGCCATTTCTAAGATACACTTTGCTGTAACTCCCCAGGGAAACACCAGATCACAAAATGGAGTGTTTCTTTAGCTTTCAGACTCAGGACACTACTAATATGTGTTTGTTGTTCGAATTTGAGCTTTGGTTCAAAAGAAACACTTTCTGGTTGAATTGAGTTCTTTTGCCAATTTCAGATACACTTTGCTGTAACTCCCCAGGGAAACACCAGATCACAAAATGGAGTGTTTTTTTTGCTTTCCCGACTCAGGACACTACTAATATGTGTTTGTTGTTCGAATCTGAGCTTTAGTTCAAAAGAAACACGTTCTGGTTGAATTGAGTTTTTCTGCCATTTCTAAGATACACTTTGCTATAACTCCCCAGGGAAACACCAGAATCACAAAATGGAGTGTTTTTTTAGCTTTTCCGACTCAGGGCACTACTAATATGTGTTTGTTGTTCGAATCTGAGCTTTAGTTCAAAAGAAACCACGTTCTGGTTGAATTGAGTTCTTTTGCCAATTTTGAGATACACTTTGCTGTAACCTCCCCAGGGAAACACCAGATCACAAAATGGAGTGTTTTTTTAGCTTTCCAGACTCAGGACACTATTAAATATGTGTTTGTTGTTCGAATCTGAGCTTTGGTTGAAAAGAAACACTTTCTGGTTGAAATGAGTTCTTTTGCCAATTTGATATACACTTTGCTGTAACTCCCCAGGGAAACACCAGATAACAAAATGGGGTAGTTTTTTCGCATTCCCGACTCAGGACACTAGTAATATGTGTTTGTTGTTCGAATCTGAGCTTTAGTTCAAAAGAAGCAGGTTCTGATTGAATTGAGTTTTCTGCCATTTCTAAGATACACTTTGCTGTAACTCCCCAGGGAAACACCACCAATCTGCCATTTCTAAGATACACTTTGCTGTAACTCCCCAGGGAAACACCAGATCACAAAATGGAGTGTTTCTTTTAGCTTTCCAGACTCAGGACACTACTAATATTTGTTTGTTGTTCGAATTTGAGCTTTGGTTCAAAAGAAACACTTTCTGTGTTGAATTGAGTTCTTTTGCCAATTTGAGATACACTTTGCTGTAACTCCCCAGGGAAACACCAGATCACAAAATGGAGTGTTTTTTTAGCTTTCCCGACTCAGGACACTACTAATATGTGTTTGTTGTTCGAATTTGAGCTTTGGTTCAAAAGAAACAGGTTCTGGTTTAATTGAGTTCTTTTGCCAATTTGAGATACACTTTGGTGTAACTCCCCAGGGAAACACCAGATCACAAATTGGAGTGTTTTTTAGCTTCCCGACTCACGACACTGCTAATATGTGTTTGTTGTTCGAATCTGAGCTTTAGTTCAAAAGAAACAGGTTCTGGTTGAATTGAGTTTTTCTGCCATTTCTAAGATACACTTTGCTGTAACTCCCCAGGGGAAACACCAGATCACAAAATGGAGTGTTTTTTTAGCTTTCCGACTCACGACACTACTAATATGTTTTGTTGTTCGAACCTGAGCTTTGGTTGAAAAGAAACACTTTCTGGTTGAATTGAGTTCTTTTGCCAATTTGAGATACACTTTGCTGTAACTCCCCAGGGAAACACCAGATCACAAAATGGAGTGGTTTTTTTTTAGCTTTCCAGACTCAGGACACTACTAATATGTGTTTGTTGTTCGAATCTGAGCTTTAGTTCAAAAGAAACACGTTCTGGTTGAATTGAGTTCTTCTGCCATTTCTAAGATACACTTTGCTGTAACTCCCAGGGAAACACCAGATCACAAAATGGAGTGTTTTTTTAGCTTTCCAGACTCAGACACTACTAATATTTGTTTGTTGTTCGAATTTGAGCTTTGGTTCAAAAGAAACACTTTCTGTTTGAATTGAGTTCTTTTGCCAATTTGAGATACACTTCTGCTTTAACTCCCCCAGGGAAACACCAGATCACAAAATGGAGTGTTTTTTTAGCTTTCCCGACTCAGGACACTACTAATATGTGTTTGTTGTTCGAATTTGAGCTTTGGTTCAAAAGAAACAGGTTCTGGTTTAATTGAGTTCTTTTGCCAATTTGAGATACACTTTGGTGTAACTCCCCAGGGAAACACCAGATCACAAATTGGAGTGTTTTTTAGCTTTCCCGACTCATGACACTACTAATATGTGTTTGTTGTTCGAATCTGAGCTTTAGTTCAAAAGAAACAGGTTCTGGTTGAATTGAGTTTTTCTGCCATTTCTAAGATACACTTTGCTGTAACTCCCCAGGGAAACACCAGATCACAAAATGGAGTGTTTTTTTAGCTTTCCCGACTCACGACACTACTAATATGTGTTTGTTGTTCGAACCTGAGCTTTGGTTGAAAAGAAACACTTTCTGGTTGAATTGAGTTCTTTTGCCAATTTGAGATACACTTTGCTGTAACTCCCCAGGGAAACACCAGATCACAAAATGGAGTGTTTTTTTAGCTTTCCAGACTCAGGACACTACTAATATGTGTTTGTTGTTCGAATTCTGAGCTTTAGTTCAAAAGAAACACGTTCTGGTTGAATTGAGTTCTTCTGCCATTTCTAAGATACACTTTGCTGTAACTCCCCAGGGAAACACCAGATCACAAAATGGAGTGTTTTTTTAGCTTTCCCGACTCAGGACACTACTAATTTGTGTTTGTTGTTCGAACCTGAGCTTTGGTTGAAAAGAAACACTTTCTGGTTGAATTGAGTTCTTTTGCCAATTTGAGATACACTTTGCTGTAACTCCCCAGGGAAACACCAGATCACAAAATGGAGTGTTTTTTAGCTTTCCCGACTCAGACACTACTAATTTGTGTTTGTTGTTCGAACCTGAGCTTTGGTTGAAAAGAAACACTTTCTGGTTGAATTGAGTTCTTTTGCCAATTTGAGATACACTTTGCTGTAACTCCCCAGGGAAACACCAGATCACAAAATGGAGTGTTTCTTTAGCTTTCCCGACTCAGGACACTACTAATATGTGTTTGTGTTCGAATTTGAGCTTTGGTTCAAAAGAAACACTTTCTGGTTGAATTGAGTTCTTTTGCCAATTTGAGATACACTTTGCTGTAACTCCCCAGGGAAACACCAGATCACAAAATGGAGTGTTTTTTTAGCTTTCCCGACTCAGGACACTACTAATATGTGTTTGTTGTTCGAATTTGAGCTTTGGTTCAAAAGAAACACTTTCTGGTTGAATTGAGTTCTTTTGCCAATTTGAGATACACTTTGCTGTAACTCCCCAGGGAAACACCAGATCACAAAATGGAGTGTTTCTTTAGCTTTCCAGACTCAGGACACTACCTAATATGTGTTTGTTGTTCGAATTTGAGCTTTGGTTCAAAAGAAACACTTTCTGGTTGAATTGAGTTCTTTTGCCAATTTCAGATACACTTTGCTGTAACTCCCCAGGGAAACACCAGATCACAAAATGGAGTGTTTTTTTTTGCTTTCCCGACTCAGGACACTACTAATATGTGTTTGTTGTTCGAATCTGAGCTTTAGTTCAAAAGAACACGTTCTGGTTGAATTGAGTTCTTTTGCCAATTTGATATACACTTTGCTGTAACTCCCCAGGGAAACCCCAGATAACAAAATGGGGTAGTTTTTTAGCATTCCCGACTCAGGACACTAGTAATATGTGTTTGTTGTTCGAATCTGAGCTTTAGTTGAAAAGAAACACGTTCTGGTTGAATTGAGTTCTTTTGCCAATTTGATATACACTTTGCTGTAACTCCCCAGGGAAACACCAGATAACAAAATGGGGTAGTTTTTAGCATTCCCGACTCAGGACACTAGTAATATGTGTTTGTTGTTCGAATCTGAGCTTTAGTTCAAAGAAACAGGTTCTGATTGAATTGAGTTTTTCTGGCATTTCTAAGATACACTTTGCTGTAACTCCCAGGGAAACACCAGATCACAAAATGGAGTGTTTCTTTAGCTTTCCAGACTCAGGATACTACTAATATGTGTTTGTTGTTCGAATTTGAGCTTTGGTTCAAAAGAAACACTTTCTGGTTGAATTGAGTTTTTCTGCCATTTCTAAGATACACTTTGCTGTAACTCCCCAGGGAAACACCAGATCACAAAATGGAGTGTTTTTTTAGCTTTCCCGACTCAGGACACTACTAATATGTTTTTGTTGTTCGAATCCGAGCTTTAGTTCAAAAGAAACACGTTATGGTTGAATTGAGTTTTTCTGCCATTTCTAAGATACACTTTGCTGTAACTCCCCAGGGAAACACCAGATCACAAAATGGAGTGTTTTTTTAGCTTTCCCGACTAAGGACACTACTAATATGTGTTTGTTGTTCGAATTTGAGCTTTGGTTCAAAAGAAACACTTTCTGGTTGAATTGAGTTCTTTTGCCAATTTGAGATACACTTTGCTGTAACTCCCCAGGGAAACACCAGATCACAAAATGGAGTGTTTTTTTTGCTTTCCCAACTCAGGACACTACTAATATGTGTTTGTTGTTCGAATCTGAGCTTTGGTTGAAAAGAAACACTTTCTGGTTGAATTGAGTTCTTTTGCTAATTTGATATACACTTTGCTGCAACTCCCCAGGGAAACACCAGATCACAAAATGGGTTAGTTTTTTAGCATTCCCGACTCAGGACACTACTAATATTTGTTTGTTGTTTGAATCTGAGCTTTGGTTGAAAAGAAACACTTTCTGGTTGAATTGAGTTCTTTTGCCAATTTGATATACACTTTGCTCTAACTCCCCAGGGAAACACCAGATCACAAAATGGAGTGTTTTTTTTAGCTTTCCCGACTCAGGACACTACTAATATGTGTTTGTTGTTCGAATCTGAGCTTTAGTTCAAAAGAAACACGTTCTGGTTGAATTGAGTTCTTTTGCCAATTTGATATACACTTTGCTGTAACTCCCCAGGGAAACCCCAGATAACAAAATGGGGTAGTTTTTTAGCATTCCCGACTCAGGACACTAGTAATATGTGTTTGTTGTTCGAATCTGAGCTTTAGTTGAAAAGAAACACTTTCTGGTTGAATTGAGTTCTTTTGCCAATTTGATATACACTTTGCTGTAACTCCCCAGGGAAACACCAGATAACAAAATGGGGTAGTTTTTTAGCATTCCCGACTCAGGACACTAGTAATATGTGTTTGTTGTTCGAATCTGAGCTTTAGTTCAAAAGAAACAGGTTCTGATTGAATTGAGTTTTTCTGGCATTTCTAAGATACACTTTGCTGTAATTCCCCAGGGAAACACCAGATCACAAAATGGAGTGTTTCTTTAGCTTTCCAGACTCAGGATACTACTAATATGTGTTTGTTGTTCGAATTTGAGCTTTGGTTCAAAAGAAACACTTTCTGGTTGAATTGAGTTTTTCTGCCATTTCTAAGATACACTTTGCTGTAACTCCCCAGGGAAACACCAGATCACAAAATGGAGTGTTTTTTTAGCTTTCCCGACTCAGGACACTACTAATATGTTTTTGTTGTTCGAATCCGAGCTTTAGTTCAAAAGAAACACGTTATGGTTGAATTGAGTTTTTCTGCCATTTCTAAGATACACTTTGCTGTAACTCCCCAGGGAAACACCAGATCACAAAATGGAGTGTTTTTTTAGCTTTCCCGACTAAGGACACTACTAATATGTGTTTGTTGTTCGAATTTGAGCTTTGGTTCAAAAGAAACACTTTCTGGTTGAATTGAGTTCTTTTGCCAATTTGAGATACACTTTGCTGTAACTCCCCAGGGAAACACCAGATCACAAAATGGAGTGTTTTTTTTGCTTTCCCGACTCAGGACACTACTAATATGTGTTTGTTGTTCGAATCTGAGCTTTGGTTGAAAAGAAACACTTTCTGGTTGAATTGAGTTCTTTTGCTAATTTGATATACACTTTGCTGCAACTCCCCAGGGAAACACCAGATCACAAAATGGGTTAGTTTTTTAGCATTCCCGACTCAGGACACTACTAATATTTGTTTGTTGTTTGAATCTGAGCTTTGGTTGAAAAGAAACACTTTCTGGTTGAATTGAGTTCTTTTGCCAATTTGATATACACTTTGCTCTAACTCCCCAGGGAAACACCAGATCACAAAATGGAGTGTTTTTTTTAGCTTTCCCGACTCAGGACACTACTAATATGTGTTTGTTGTTCGAATTTGAGCTTTGGTTCAAAAGAAACACTTTCTGGTTGAATTGAGTTTTTCTGCCATTTCTAAGATACACTTTGCTGTAACTCCCCAGGGAAACACCAGATCACAAAATGGAGTGTTTTTTTAGCTTTCCCGACTAAGGACACTACTAATATGTGTTTGTTGTTCGAATCTGAGCTTTAGTTCAAAAGAAACACTTTCTGGTTGAATTGAGTTCTTTTGCTAATTTGATATACACTTTGTTGTAACTCCCCAGGGAAACACCAGATCACAAAATGGGGTAGTTTTTTAGCATTCCCGACTCAGGACACTACTAATATGTGTTTGTTGTTTGAATCTGAGCTTTGGTTGAAAAGAAACACTTTCTGGTTGAATTGAGTTCTTTTGCCAATTTGATATACACTTTGCTGTAACTCCCCAGGGAAACACCAGATAACAAAATGGGGTAGTTTTTTAGCTTTCCCGACTCAGGACACTACTAATATGTGTTTGTTGTTCGAATCTGAGCTTTAGTTCAAAAGAAACACGTTCTGGTTGAATTGAGTTTTTCTGCCATTTCTAAGATACACTTTGCTGTAACTCCCCAGGGAAACACCAGATCACAAAATGGAGTGTTTTTTTAGCTTTCCCGACTCAGGACACTACTAATATGTGTTTGTTGTTCGAATCTGAGCTTTAGTTCAAAAGAAACACTTTCTGGTTGAATTGAGTTCTTTTGCTAATTTGATATACACTTTGCTGTAACTCCCCAGGGAAACACCAGATAACAAAATGGGGTAGTTTTTTAGCATTCCCGACTCAGGACACTAGTAATATGTGTTTGTTGTTCGAATCTGAGCTTTAGTTCAAAAGAAACGGGTTCTGATTGAATTGAGTTTTTCTGTCATTTCTAAGATACACTTTGCTGTAACTCCCCAGGGAAACACCAGATCACAAAATGGAGTGTTTCTTTAGCTTTCCAGACTCAGGATACTACTAATATGTGTTTGTTGTTCAAATTTGAGCTTTGGTTCAAAAGAAACACTTTCTGGTTGAATTGAGTTTTTCTGCCATTTCTAAGATACACTTTGCTGTAACTCCCCAGGGAAACACCAGATCACAAAATGGAGTGTTTTTTTAGCTTTCCCGACTAAGGACACTACTAATATGTGTTTGTTGTTCGAATCTGAGCTTTAGTTCAAAAGAAACACTTTCTGGTTGAATTGAGTTCTTTTGCTAATTTGATATACACTTTGTTGTAACTCCCCAGGGAAACACCATATCACAAAATGGAGTGTTTTTTTAGCTTTCCCGACTCAGGACACTACTAATATGTGTTTGTTGTTCGAATCTGAGCTTTAGTTCAAAAGAAACACTTTCTGGTTGAATTGAGTTCTTTTGCTAATTTGATATACACTTTGCTGTAACTCCCCAGGGAAACACCAGATAACAAAATGGGGTAGTTTTTTAGCATTCCCGACTCAGGACACTAGTAATATGTGTTTGTTGTTCGAATCTGAGCTTTAGTTCAAAAGAAACAGGTTCTGATTGAATTGAGTTTTTCTGTCATTTCTAAGATACACTTTGCTGTAACTCCCCAGGGAAACACCAGATCACAAAATGGAGTGTTTCTTTAGCTTTCCAGACTCAGGATACTACTAATATGTGTTTGTTGTTCAAATTTGAGCTTTGGTTCAAAAGAAACACTTTCTGGTTGAATTGAGTTTTTCTGCCATTTCTAAGATACACTTTGCTGTAACTCCCCAGGGAAACACCAGATCACAAAATGGAGTGTTTTTTTAGCTTTCCCGACTCAGGACACTACTAATATGTTTTTATTGTTCGAATCTGAGCTTTAGTTCAAAAGAAACACGTTATGGTTGAATTGAGTTTTTCTGCCATTTCTAAGATACACTTTGCTGTAACTCCCCAGGGAAACACCAGATCACAAAATGGAGTGTTTTTTTTGCTTTCCCGATTCAGGACACTACTAATATGTGTTTGTTGTTCGAATCTGAGCTTTGGTTGAAAAGAAACACTTTCTGGTTGAATTGAGTTCTTTTGCTAATTTGATATACACTTTGCTGCAACTCCCCAGGGAAACACCAGATCACAAAATGGGGTAGTTTTTTAGCATTCCCGACTCAGGACACTACTAATATGTGTTTGTTGTTTGAATCTGAGCTTTGGTTGAAAAGAAACACTTTCTGGTTGAATTGAGTTCTTTTGCCAATTTGATATACACTTTGCTGTAACTCCCCAGGGAAACACCAGATAACAAAATGGGGTAGTTTTTTAGCTTTCCCGACTCAGGACACTACTAATATGTGTTTGTTGTTCGAATCTGAGCTTTAGTTCAAAAGAAACACGTTCTGGTTGAATTGAGTTTTTCTGCCATTTCTAAGATACACTTTGCTGTAACTCCCCAGGGAAACACCAGATCACAAAATGGAGTGTTTTTTTAGCTTTCCCGACTCAGGACACTACTAATATGTGTTTGTTGTTTGAATCTGAGCTTTGGTTGAGAAGAAACACTTTCTGGTTGAATTGAGTTCTTTTGCCAATTTGATATACACTTTGCTGTAACTCCCCAGGGAAACACCAGATAACAAAATGGGGTAGTTTTTTAGCTTTCCCGACTCAGGACACTACTAATATGTGTTTGTTGTTCGAATCTGAGCTTTAGTTCAAAAGAAACACGTTCTGGTTGAATTGAGTTTTTCTGCCATTTCTAAGATACACTTTGCTGTAACTCCCCAGGGAAACACCAGATCACAAAATGGAGTGTTTTTTTAGCTTTCCCGACTCAGGACACTACTAATATGTGTTTGTTGTTCGAATCTGAGCTTTAGTTCAAAAGAAACACTTTCTGGTTGAATTGAGTTCTTTTGCTAATTTGATATACACTTTGCTGTAACTCCCCAGGGAAACACCAGATAACAAAATGGGGTAGTTTTTTAGCATTCCCGACTCAGGACACTAGTAATATGTGTTTGTTGTTCGAATCTGAGCTTTAGTTCAAAAGAAACAGGTTCTGATTGAATTGAGTTTTTCTGTCATTTCTAAGATACACTTTGCTGTAACTCCCCAGGGAAACACCAGATCACAAAATGGAGTGTTTCTTTAGCTTTCCAGACTCAGGATACTACTAATATGTGTTTGTTGTTCAAATTTGAGCTTTGGTTCAAAAGAAACACTTTCTGGTTGAATTGAGTTTTTCTGCCATTTCTAAGATACACTTTGCTGTAACTCCCCAGGGAAACACCAGATCACAAAATGGAGTGTTTTTTTAGCTTTCCCGACTCAGGACACTACTAATATGTTTTTATTGTTCGAATCTGAGCTTTAGTTCAAAAGAAACACGTTATGGTTGAATTGAGTTTTTCTGCCATTTCTAAGATACACTTTGCTGTAACTCCCCAGGGAAACACCAGATCACAAAATGGAGTGTTTTTTTTGCTTTCCCGATTCAGGACACTACTAATATGTGTTTGTTGTTCGAATCTGAGCTTTGGTTGAAAAGAAACACTTTCTGGTTGAATTGAGTTCTTTTGCTAATTTGATATACACTTTGCTGCAACTCCCCAGGGAAACACCAGATCACAAAATGGGGTAGTTTTTTAGCATTCCCGACTCAGGACACTACTAATATGTGTTTGTTGTTTGAATCTGAGCTTTGGTTGAAAAGAAACACTTTCTGGTTGAATTGAGTTCTTTTGCCAATTTGATATACACTTTGCTCTAACTCCCCAGGGAAACACCAGATCACAAAATGGAGTGTTTCTTTAGCTTTCCAGACTCAGGACACTACTAATATGTGTTTGTTGTTCGAATTTGAGCTTTGGTTCAAAAGAAACAGGTTCTGGTTGAATTGAGTTTTTCTGCCATTTCTAAGATACACTTTGCTGTAACTCCCCAGGGAAACACCAGATCACAAAATGGAGTGTTTTTTTAGCTTTCCCGACTAAGGACACTACTAATATGTGTTTTTTGTTCAAATCTGAGCTTTGGTTGAAAAGAAACACTTTCTGGTTGAATTGAGTTCTTTTGCCATTTTGAGATACACTTTGCTGTAACTCCCCAGGGAAACACCAGATCACAAAATGGAGTGTTTTTTTAGCTTTCCCGACTGAGGACACTACTAATATGTGTTTGTTGTTCGAATTTGAGCTTTGGTTCAAAAGAAACACTTTCTGGTTGAATTGAGTTCTTTTGCCAATTTGAGATACACTTTACTGTAACTCCGCAGGGAAACACCAGATCACAAAATGGAGTGTTTTTTTAGCTTTCCCGACTGAGGACACTACTAATATGTGTTTGTTGTTCGAATCTGAGCTTTAGTTCAAAAGAAACAGGTTCTGGTTGAATTGAGTTTTTCTGCCATTTCTAAGATACACTTTGCTGTAACTCCCCAGGGAAACACCAGATCACAAAATGGAGTGTTTTTTTAGCTTTCCCGACTAAGGACACTACTAATATGTGTTTGTTGTTCAAATCTGAGCTTTGGTTGAAAAGAAACACTTTCTGGTTGAATTGAGTTTTTCTGCCATTTCTAAGATACACTTTGTTGTAACTCCCCAGGGAAACACCAGATCACAAAATGGAGTGTTTTTTTAGCTTTCCCGACTCAGGACACTACTAATATGTGTTTGTTGTTTGAATTTGAGCTTTGGTTCAAAAGAAACACTTTCTGGTTGAATTGAGTTCTTTTGCCAATTTGAGATACACTTTGCTGTAACTCCCCAGGGAAACACCAGATCACAAAATGGAGTGTTTTTTTGGCTTTCCCGACTCAGGACACTACTAATATGTGTTTGTTGTTCGAATTTGAGCTTTGGTTGAAAAGAAACACTTTCTGGTTGAATTGAGTTCTTTTGCCAATTTGATATACACTTTGCTCTAACTCCCCAGGGAAACACCAGATCACAAAATGGAGTGTTTCTTTAGCTTTCCAGACGCAGGACACTACTAATATGTGTTTGTTGTTCGAATTTGAGCTTTGGTTCAAAAGAAACAGGTTCTGGTTGAATTGAGTTTTTCTGCCATTTCTAAGATACACTTTGCTGTAACTCCCCAGGGAAACACCAGATCACAAAATGGAGTGTTTCTTTAGCTTTCCAGACTCAGGACACTACTAATATGTGTTTGTTGTTCGAATTTGAGCTTTGGTTCAAAAGAAACACTTTCTGGTTGAATTGAGTTTTTCTGCCATTTCTAATATACACTTTGCTGTAACTCCCCAGGGAAACACCAGATCACAAAATGGAGTGTTTTTTTAGCTTTCCCGACTGAGGACACTACTAATATGTGTTTGTTGTTCGAATCTGAGCTTTAGTTCAAAAGAAACAGGTTCTGGTTGAATTGAGTTTTTCTGCGATTTCTAAGGTACACTTTGCTGTAACTCCCCAGGGAAACACCAGATCACAAAATGGAGTGTTTTTTTAGCTTTCCAGACTCAGGACACTACTAATATGTGTTTGTTGTTTGAATCTGAGCTTTGGTTGAAAAGAAACACTTTCTGGTTGAATTGAGTTCTTTTGCCAATTTGATATACACTTTGCTCTAACTCCCCAGGGAAACACCAGATCACAAAATGGAGTGTTTTTTTGGCTTTCCCGACTCAGGACACTACTAATATGTGTTTGTTCTTCGAATCTGAGCTTTGGTTGAAAAGAAACACTTTCTGGTTGAATTGAGTTCTTTTGCTAATTTGATATACACTTTGCTGCAACTCCCCAGGGAAACACCAGATCAAAAAATGGGGTAGTTTTTTAGCATTCCCGACTCAGGACACTACTAATATTTGTTTGTTGTTTGAATCTGAGCTTTGGTTGAAAAGAAACACTTTCTGGTTGAATTGAGTTCTTTTGCCAATTTGATATACACTTTGCTCTAACTCCCCAGGGAAACACCAGATCACAAAATGGAGTGTTTTTTTAGCTTTCCCGACTCAGGACACTACTAATATGTGTTTGTTGTTCGAATTTGAGCTTTGGTTCAAAAGAAACACTTTCTGGTTGAATTGAGTTTTTCTGCCATTTCTAAGATACACTTTGCTGTAACTCCCCAGGGAAACACCAGATCACAAAATGGAGTGTTTTTTTAGCTTTCCCGACGCAGGACACTACTAATATGTGTTTGTTGTTCGAATCTGAGCTTTGGTTGAAAAGAAACACTTTCTGGTTGAATTGAGTTCTTTTGCTAATTTGATATACACTTTGCTGCAACTCCCCAGGGAAACACCAGATCACAAAATGGGGTAGTTTTTTAGCTTTCCAGACTCAGGACACTACTAATATGTGTTTGTTGTTCGAATTTGAGCTTTGGTTCAAAAGAAACAGGTTCTGGTTGAATTGAGTTTTTCTGCCATTTCTAAGATACACTTTGCTGTAACTCCCCAGGGAAACACCAGATCACAAAATGGAGTGTTTCTTTAGCTTTCCAGACTCAGGACACTACTAATATGTGTTTGTTGTTCGAATTTGAGCTTTAGTTCAAAAGAAACAGGTTCTGATTGAATTGAGTTTTTCTGCCATTTCTAAGATACACTTTGCTGTAACTCCCCAGGGAAACACCAGATCACAAAATGGAGTGTTTCTTTAGCTTTCCAGACTCAGGATACTACTAATATGTGTTTGTTGTTCAAATTTGAGCTTTGGTTCAAAAGAAACACTTTCTGGTTGAATTGAGTTTTTCTGCCATTTCTAAGATACACTTTGCTGTAACTCCCCAGGGAAACACCAGATCACAAAATGGAGTGTTTTTTTAGCTTTCCCGACTCAGGACACTACTAATATGTTTTTATTGTTCGAATCTGAGCTTTAGTTCAAAAGAAACACGTTATGGTTGAATTGAGTTTTTCTGCCATTTCTAAGATACACTTTGCTGTAACTCCCCAGGGAAACACCAGATCACAAAATGGAGTGTTTTTTTTGCTTTCCCGATTCAGGACACTACTAATATGTGTTTGTTGTTCGAATCTGAGCTTTGGTTGAAAAGAAACACTTTCTGGTTGAATTGAGTTCTTTTGCTAATTTGATATACACTTTGCTGCAACTCCCCAGGGAAACACCAGATCACAAAATGGGGTAGTTTTTAGCATTCCCGACTCAGGACACTACTAATATGTGTTTGTTGTTTGAATCTGAGCTTTGGTTGAAAAGAAACACTTTCTGGTTGAATTGAGTTCTTTTGCCAATTTGATATACACTTTGCTCTAACTCCCCAGGGAAACACCAGATCACAAAATGGAGTGTTTCTTTAGCTTTCCAGACTCAGGACACTACTAATATGTGTTTGTTGTTCGAATTTGAGCTTTGGTTCAAAAGAAACAGGTTCTGGTTGAATTGAGTTTTTCTGCCATTTCTAAGATACACTTTGCTGTAACTCCCCAGGGAAACACCAGATCACAAAATGGAGTGTTTTTTTAGCTTTCCCGACTAAGGACACTACTAATATGTGTTTTTTGTTCAAATCTGAGCTTTGGTTGAAAAGAAACACTTTCTGGTTGAATTGAGTTCTTTTGCCATTTTGAGATACACTTTGCTGTAACTCCCCAGGGAAACACCAGATCACAAAATGGAGTGTTTTTTTAGCTTTCCCGACTGAGGACACTACTAATATGTGTTTGTTGTTCGAATTTGAGCTTTGGTTCAAAAGAAACACTTTCTGGTTGAATTGAGTTCTTTTGCCAATTTGAGATACACTTTACTGTAACTCCGCAGGGAAACACCAGATCACAAAATGGAGTGTTTTTTTAGCTTTCCCGACTGAGGACACTACTAATATGTGTTTGTTGTTCGAATCTGAGCTTTACTTCAAAAGAAACAGGTTCTGGTTGAATTGAGTTTTTCTGCCATTTCTAAGATACACTTTGCTGTAACTCCCCAGGGAAACACCAGATCACAAAATGGAGTGTTTCTTTAGCTTTCCCGACTAAGGACACTACTAATATGTGTTTGTTGTTCAAATCTGAGCTTTGGTTGAAAAGAAACACTTTCTGGTTGAATTGAGTTTTTCTGCCATTTCTAAGATACACTTTGTTGTAACTCCCCAGGGAAACACCAGATCACAAAATGGAGTGTTTTTTTAGCTTTCCCGACTCAGGACACTACTAATATGTGTTTGTTGTTTGAATTTGAGCTTTGGTTCAAAAGAAACACTTTCTGGTTGAATTGAGTTCTTTTGCCAATTTGAGATACACTTTGCTGTAACTCCCCAGGGAAACACCAGATCACAAAATGGAGTGTTTTTTTGGCTTTCCCGACTCAGGACACTACTAATATGTGTTTGTTGTTCGAATCTGAGCTTTGGTTGAAAAGAAACACTTTCTGGTTGAATTGAGTTCTTTTGCTAATTTGATATACACTTTGCTGTAACTCCCCAGGGAAACACCAGATCACAAAATGGGGTAGTTTTTTAGCATTCCCGACTCAGGACACTACTAATATTTGTTTGTTGTTTGAATCTGAGCTTTGGTTGAAAAGAAACACTTTCTGGTTGAATTGAGTTCTTTTGCCAATTTGATATACACTTTGCTCTAACTCCCCAGGGAAACACCAGATCACAAAATGGAGTGTTTTTTTTAGCTTTCCCGACTCAGGACACTACTAATATGTGTTTGTTGTTCGAATTTGAGCTTTGGTTCAAAAGAAACACTTTCTGGTTGAATTGAGTTTTTCTGCCATTTCTAAGATACACTTTGCTGTAACTCCCCAGGGAAACACCAGATCACAAAATGGAGTGTTTTTTTAGCTTTCCCGACTCAGGACACTACTAATATGTGTTTGTTGTTCGAATCTGAGCTTTGGTTGAAAAGAAACACTTTCTGGTTGAATTGAGTTCTTTTGCTAATTTGATATACACTTTGCTGCAACTCCCCAGGGAAACACCAGATCACAAAATGGGGTAGTTTTTTAGCATTCCCGACTCAGGACACTACTAATATGTGTTTGTTGTTTGAATCTGAGCTTTGGTTGAAAAGAAACACTTTCTGGTTGAATTGAGTTCTTTTGCCAATTTGATATACACTTTGCTCTAACTCCCCAGGGAAACACCAGATCACAAAATGGAGTGTTTCTTTAGCTTTCCAGACTCAGGACACTACTAATATGTGTTTGTTGTTCGAATCTGAGCTTTAGTTCAAAAGAAACACGTTCTGGTTGAATTGAGTTTTTCTGCCATTTCTAAGATATACTTTGCTGTAACTCCCCAGGGAAACACCAGATCACAAAATGGAGTGTTTTTTTAGCTTTCCCGACTCAGGACACTACTAATATGTGTTTGTTGTTCGAATTTGAGCTTTGGTTCAAAAGAAACACTTTCTGGTTGAATTGAGTTTTTCTGCCATTTCTAAGATACACTTTGCTGTAACTCCCCAGGGAAACACCAGATCACAAAATGGAGTGTTTTTTTAGCTTTCCCGACGCAGGACACTACTAATATGTGTTTGTTGTTCGAATCTGAGCTTTGGTTGAAAAGAAACACTTTCTGGTTGAATTGAGTTCTTTTGCTAATTTGATATACACTTTGCTGCAACTCCCCAGGGAAACACCAGATCACAAAATGGGGTAGTTTTTTAGCTTTCCAGACTCAGGACACTACTAATATGTGTTTGTTGTTCGAATTTGAGCTTTGGTTCAAAAGAAACAGGTTCTGGTTGAATTGAGTTTTTCTGCCATTTCTAAGATACACTTTGCTGTAACTCCCCAGGGAAACACCAGATCACAAAATGGAGTGTTTCTTTAGCTTTCCAGACTCAGGACACTACTAATATGTGTTTGTTGTTCGAATTTGAGCTTTAGTTCAAAAGAAACAGGTTCTGATTGAATTGAGTTTTTCTGCCATTTCTAAGATACACTTTGCTGTAACTCCCCAGGGAAACACCAGATCACAAAATGGAGTGTTTCTTTAGCTTTCCAGACTCAGGATACTACTAATATGTGTTTGTTGTTCAAATTTGAGCTTTGGTTCAAAAGAAACACTTTCTGGTTGAATTGAGTTTTTCTGCCATTTCTAAGATACACTTTGCTGTAACTCCCCAGGGAAACACCAGATCACAAAATGGAGTGTTTTTTTAGCTTTCCCGACTCAGGACACTACTAATATGTTTTTATTGTTCGAATCTGAGCTTTAGTTCAAAAGAAACACGTTATGGTTGAATTGAGTTTTTCTGCCATTTCTAAGATACACTTTGCTGTAACTCCCCAGGGAAACACCAGATCACAAAATGGAGTGTTTTTTTTGCTTTCCCGATTCAGGACACTACTAATATGTGTTTGTTGTTCGAATCTGAGCTTTGGTTGAAAAGAAACACTTTCTGGTTGAATTGAGTTCTTTTGCTAATTTGATATACACTTTGCTGCAACTCCCCAGGGAAACACCAGATCACAAAATGGGGTAGTTTTTTAGCATTCCCGACTCAGGACACTACTAATATGTGTTTGTTGTTTGAATCTGAGCTTTGGTTGAAAAGAAACACTTTCTGGTTGAATTGAGTTCTTTTGCCAATTTGATATACACTTTGCTCTAACTCCCCAGGGAAACACCAGATCACAAAATGGAGTGTTTCTTTAGCTTTCCAGACTCAGGACACTACTAATATGTGTTTGTTGTTCGAATTTGAGCTTTGGTTCAAAAGAAACAGGTTCTGGTTGAATTGAGTTTTTCTGCCATTTCTAAGATACACTTTGCTGTAACTCCCCAGGGAAACACCAGATCACAAAATGGAGTGTTTTTTTAGCTTTCCCGACTAAGGACACTACTAATATGTGTTTTTTGTTCAAATCTGAGCTTTGGTTGAAAAGAAACACTTTCTGGTTGAATTGAGTTCTTTTGCCATTTTGAGATACACTTTGCTGTAACTCCCCAGGGAAACACCAGATCACAAAATGGAGTGTTTTTTTAGCTTTCCCGACTGAGGACACTACTAATATGTGTTTGTTGTTCGAATTTGAGCTTTGGTTCAAAAGAAACACTTTCTGGTTGAATTGAGTTCTTTTGCCAATTTGAGATACACTTTACTGTAACTCCGCAGGGAAACACCAGATCACAAAATGGAGTGTTTTTTTAGCTTTCCCGACTGAGGACACTACTAATATGTGTTTGTTGTTCGAATCTGAGCTTTACTTCAAAAGAAACAGGTTCTGGTTGAATTGAGTTTTTCTGCCATTTCTAAGATACACTTTGCTGTAACTCCCCAGGGAAACACCAGATCACAAAATGGAGTGTTTCTTTAGCTTTCCCGACTAAGGACACTACTAATATGTGTTTGTTGTTCAAATCTGAGCTTTGGTTGAAAAGAAACACTTTCTGGTTGAATTGAGTTTTTCTGCCATTTCTAAGATACACTTTGTTGTAACTCCCCAGGGAAACACCAGATCACAAAATGGAGTGTTTTTTTAGCTTTCCCGACTCAGGACACTACTAATATGTGTTTGTTGTTTGAATTTGAGCTTTGGTTCAAAAGAAACACTTTCTGGTTGAATTGAGTTCTTTTGCCAATTTGAGATACACTTTGCTGTAACTCCCCAGGGAAACACCAGATCACAAAATGGAGTGTTTTTTTGGCTTTCCCGACTCAGGACACTACTAATATGTGTTTGTTGTTCGAATCTGAGCTTTGGTTGAAAAGAAACACTTTCTGGTTGAATTGAGTTCTTTTGCTAATTTGATATACACTTTGCTGTAACTCCCCAGGGAAACACCAGATCACAAAATGGGGTAGTTTTTTAGCATTCCCGACTCAGGACACTACTAATATTTGTTTGTTGTTTGAATCTGAGCTTTGGTTGAAAAGAAACACTTTCTGGTTGAATTGAGTTCTTTTGCCAATTTGATATACACTTTGCTCTAACTCCCCAGGGAAACACCAGATCACAAAATGGAGTGTTTTTTTTAGCTTTCCCGACTCAGGACACTACTAATATGTGTTTGTTGTTCGAATTTGAGCTTTGGTTCAAAAGAAACACTTTCTGGTTGAATTGAGTTTTTCTGCCATTTCTAAGATACACTTTGCTGTAACTCCCCAGGGAAACACCAGATCACAAAATGGAGTGTTTTTTTAGCTTTCCCGACTCAGGACACTACTAATATGTGTTTGTTGTTCGAATCTGAGCTTTGGTTGAAAAGAAACACTTTCTGGTTGAATTGAGTTCTTTTGCTAATTTGATATACACTTTGCTGCAACTCCCCAGGGAAACACCAGATCACAAAATGGGGTAGTTTTTTAGCATTCCCGACTCAGGACACTACTAATATGTGTTTGTTGTTTGAATCTGAGCTTTGGTTGAAAAGAAACACTTTCTGGTTGAATTGAGTTCTTTTGCCAATTTGATATACACTTTGCTCTAACTCCCCAGGGAAACACCAGATCACAAAATGGAGTGTTTCTTTAGCTTTCCAGACTCAGGACACTACTAATATGTGTTTGTTGTTCGAATCTGAGCTTTAGTTCAAAAGAAACACGTTCTGGTTGAATTGAGTTTTTCTGCCATTTCTAAGATATACTTTGCTGTAACTCCCCAGGGAAACACCAGATCACAAAATGGAGTGTTTTTTTTAGCTTTCCCGACTCAGGACACTACTAATATGTGTTTGTTGTTCGAATTTGAGCTTTGGTTCAAAAGAAACACTTTCTGGTTGAATTGAGTTTTTCTGCCATTTCTAAGATACACTTTGCTGTAACTCCCCAGGGAAACACCAGATCACAAAATGGAGTGTTTTTTTAGCTTTCCCGACTCAGGACACTACTAATATGTGTTTGTTGTTCAAATCTGAGCTTTGGTTGAAAAGAAACACTTTCTGGTTGAATTGAGTTCTTTTGCTAATTTGATATACACTTTGCTGCAACTCCCCAGGGAAACACCAGATCAGAAAATGGGGTAGTTTTTTAGCATTCCCGACTCAGGACACTACTAATATGTGTTTGTTGTTCGAATCTGAGCTTTGGTTGAAAAGAAACACTTTCTGGTTGAATTGAGTTCTTTTGCCAATTTGATATACACTTTGCTCTAACTCCCCAGGGAAACACCAGATCACAAAATGGAGTGTTTCTTTAGCTTTCCCGACTCAGGACACTACTAATATGTGTTTGTTGTTCGAATCTGTGCTTTAGTTCAAAAGAAACAGGTTCTGGTTGAATTGGGTTTTTCTGCCATTTCTAAGATACACTTTGCTGTAACTCCCCAGGGAAACACCAGATCACAAAATGGAGTGTTTTTTTAGCTTTCCCGACTCAGGACACTACTAATATGTGTTTGTTGTTCGAATTTGAGCTTTGGTTCAAAAGAAACACTTTCTGGTTGAATTGAGTTCTTTTGCCAATTTGAGATACACTTTGCTGTAACTCCCCAGGGAAACACCAGATCACAAAATGGAGTGTTTTTTTAGCTTTCCCGACTCAGGACACTACTAATATGTCTTTGTTGTTCGAATCTGAGCTTTAGTTCAAAAGAAACACGTTCTGGTTGAATTGAGTTTTTCTGCCATTTCTAAGATACACTTTGCTGTAACTCCCCAGGGAAACACCAGATCACAAAATGGAGTGTTTCTTTAGCTTTCCAGACTCAGGACACTACTAATATGTGTTTGTTGTTCGAATTTGAGCTTTGGTTCAAAAGAAACACTTTCTGGTTGAATTGAGTTGTTTTGCCAATTTGAGATACACTTTGCTGTAACTCCCCAGGGAAACACCAGATCACAAAATGGAGTGTTTTTTTTTGCTTTCCCGACTCAGGACACTACTAATATGTGTTTGTTGTTCGAATCTGAGCTTTAGTTCAAAAGAAACACGTTCTGGTTGAATTGAGTTTTTCTGCCATTTCTAAGATACACTTTGCTGTAACTCCCCAGGGAAACACCAGATCACAAAATGGAGTGTTTTTTTAGCTTTCCCGACTCAGGACACTACTAATATGTGTTTGTTGTTCGAATCTGAGCTTTAGTTCAAAAGAAACACGTTCTGGTTGAATTGAGTTCTTTTGCCAATTTGAGATACACTTTGCTGTAACTCCCCAGGGAAACACCAGATCACAAAATGGAGTGTTTTTTTTTAGCTTTCCCGACTGAGGACACTACTAATATGTGTTTGTTGTTCGAATCTGAGCTTTAGTTGAAAAGAAACACTTTCTGGTTGAATTGAGTTGTTTTGCCAATTTGATATACACTTTGCTCTAACTCCCCAGGGAAACACCAGATCACAAAATGGAGTATTTCTTTAGCTTTCCCGACTCAGGACACTACTAATATGTGTTTGTTGTTCGAATTTGAGCTTTGGTTCAAAAGAAACAGGTTCTGGTTGAATTGAGTTTTTCTGCCATTTCTAAGATACACTTTGCTGTAACTCCCCAGGGAAACACCAGATCACAAAATGGAGTGTTTTTTTAGCTTTCCCGACTAAGGACACTACTAATATGTGTTTGTTGTTCAAATCTGAGCTTTGGTTGAAAAGAAACACTTTCTGGTTGAATTGAGTTTTTCTGCCATTTCTAAGATACACTTTGTTGTAACTCCCCAGGGAAACACCAGATCACAAAATGGAGTGTTTTTTTAGCTTTCCCGACTGAGGACACTACTAATATGTGTTTGTTGTTCGAATCTGAGCTTTGGTTCAAAAGAAACACTTTCTGGTTGAATTGAGTTCTTTTGCCAATTTGAGATACACTTTGCTGTAACTCCCCAGGGAAACACCAGATCACAAAATGGAGTGTTTTTTTGGCTTTCCCGACTCAGGACACTACTAATATGTGTTTGTTGTTCGAATCTGAGCTTTGGTTGAAAAGAAACACTTTCTGGTTGAATTGAGTTCTTTTGCTAATTTGATATACACTTTGCTGCAACTCCCCAGGGAAACACCAGATCACAAAATGGGGTAGTTTTTTAGCATTCCCGACTCAGGACACTACTAATATTTGTTTGTTGTTTGAATCTGAGCTTTGGTTGAAAAGAAACACTTTCTGGTTGAATTGAGTTCTTTTGCCAATTTGATATACACTTTGCTCTAACTCCCCAGGGAAACACCAGATCACAAAATGGAGTGTTTTTTTAGCTTTCCCGACTCAGGACACTACTAATATGTGTTTGTTGTTCGAATTTGAGCTTTGGTTCAAAAGAAACACTTTCTGGTTGAATTGAGTTTTTCTGCCATTTCTAAGATACACTTTGCTGTAACTCCCCAGGGAAACACCAGATCACAAAATGGAGTGTTTTTTTAGCTTTCCCGACTCAGGACACTACTAATATGTGTTTGTTGTTCGAATTTGAGCTTTGGTTCAAAAGAAACACTTTCTGGTTGAATTGAGTTCTTTTGCTAATTTGATATACACTTTGCTGCAACTCCCCAGGGAAACACCAGATCACAAAATGGGGTAGTTTTTTAGCATTCCCGACTCAGGACACTACTAATATGTGTTTGTTGTTTGAATCTGAGCTTTGGTTGAAAAGAAACACTTTCTGGTTGAATTGAGTTCTTTTGCCAATTTGATATACACTTTGCTCTAACTCCCCAGGGAAACACCAGATCACAAAATGGAGTGTTTCTTTAGCTTTCCAGACTCAGGACACTACTAATATGTGTTTGTTGTTCGAATTTGAGCTTTGGTTCAAAAGAAACAGGTTCTGGTTGAATTGAGTTTTTCTGCCATTTCTAAGATACACTTTGCTGTAACTCCCCAGGGAAACACCAGATCACAAAATGGAGTGTTTTTTTAGCTTTCCCGACTCAGGACACTACTAATATGTGTTTGTTGTTCGAATTTGAGCTTTGGTTCAAAAGAAACACTTTCTGGTTGAATTGAGTTTTTCTGCCATTTCTAAGATACACTTTGCTGTAACTCCCCAGGGAAACACCAGATCACAAAATGGAGTGTTTTTTTAGCTTTCCCGACTCAGGACACTACTAATATGTGTTTGTTGTTCGAATCTGAGCTTTGGTTGAAAAGAAACACTTTCTGGTTGAATTGAGTTCTTTTGCTAATTTGATATACACTTTGCTGCAGCTCCCCAGGGAAACACCAGATCACAAAATGGGGTAGTTTTTTAGCATTCCCGACTCAGGACACTACTAATATGTGTTTGTTGTTTGAATCTGAGCTTTGGTTGAAAAGAAACACTTTCTGGTTGAATTGAGTTTTTCTGCCATTTCTAAGATACACTTTGCTGTAACTCCCCAGGGAAACACCAGATCACAAAATGGAGTGTTTTTTTAGCTTTCCCGACTAAGGACACTACTAATATGTGTTTGTTGTTCGAATTTGAGCTTTGGTTCAAAAGAAACAGGTTCTGGTTGAATTGAGTTTTTCTGCCATTTCTAAGATACACTTTGCTGTAACTCCCCAGGGAAACACCAGATCACAAAATAGAGTGTGTTTTTTAGCTTTCCCGACTCAGGACACTACTAATATGTGTTTGTTGTTCGAATTTGAGCTTTGGTTCAAAAGAAACACTTTCTGGTTGAATTGAGTTCTTTTGCCAATTTGAGATACACTTTGCTGTAACTCCCCAGGGAAACACCAGATCACAAAATGGAGTGTTTTTTTTGGCTTTCCCGACTCAGGACACTACTAATATGTGTTTGTTGTTCGAATCTGAGCTTTGGTTGAAAAGAAACACTTTCTGGTTGAATTGAGTTCTTTTGCTAATTTGATATACACTTTGCTGCAACTCCCCAGGGAAACACCAGATCACAAAATGGGGTAGTTTTTTAGCATTCCCGACTCAGGACACTACTAATATTTGTTTGTTGTTTGAATCTGAGCTTTGGTTGAAAAGAAACACTTTCTGGTTGAATTGAGTTCTTTTGCCAATTTGATATACACTTTGCTCTAACTCCCCAGGGAAACACCAGATCACAAAATGGAGTGTTTCTTTAGCTTTCCCGACTCAGGACACTACTAATATGTGTTTGTTGTTCGAATTTGAGCTTTGGTTCAAAAGAAACACTTTCTGGTTGAATTGAGTTTTTCTGCCATTTCTAAGATACACTTTGCTGTAACTCCCCAGGGAAACACCAGATCACAAAATGGAGTGTTTTTTTAGCTTTCCCGACTCAGGACACTACTAATATGTGTTTGTTGTTCGAATTTGAGCTTTGGTTCAAAAGAAACACTTTCTGGTTGAATTGAGTTCTTTTGCCAATTTGAGATACACTTTGCTGTAACTCCACAGGGAAACACCAGATCACAAAATGGAGTGTTTTTTTAGCTTTCCCGACTGAGGACACTACTAATATGTGTTTGTTGTTCGAATCTGAGCTTTAGTTCAAAAGAAACAGGTTCTGGTTGAATTGAGTTTTTCTGCCATTTCTAAGATACACTTTGCTGTAACTCCCCAGGGAAACACCAGATCACAAAATGGAGTGTTTTTTTAGCTTTCCCGACTCAGGACACTACTAATATGTGTTTGTTGTTCGAATCTGAGCTTTGGTTCAAAAGAAACACTTTCTGGTTGAATTGAGTTCTTTTGCCAATTTGATATACACTTTGCTCTAACTCCCCAGGGAAACACCAGATCACAAAATGGAGTGTTTTTTTTAGCTTTCCCGACTCAGGACACTACTAATATGTGTTTGTTGTTCGAATTTGAGCTTTGGTTCAAAAGAAACACTTTCTGGTTGAATTGAGTTTTTCTGCCATTTCTAAGATACACTTTGCTGTAACTCCCCAGGGAAACACCAGATCACAAAATGGAGTGTTTTTTTAGCTTTCCCGACTCAGGACACTACTAATATGTGTTTGTTGTTCGAATCTGAGCTTTGGTTGAAAAGAAACACTTTCTGGTTGAATTGAGTTCTTTTGCTAATTTGATATACACTTTGCTGCAACTCCCCAGGGAAACACCAGATCACAAAATGGGGTAGTTTTTAGCATTCCCGACTCAGGACACTACTAATATGTGTTTGTTGTTTGAATCTGAGCTTTGGTTGAAAAGAAACACTTTCTGGTTGAATTGAGTTCTTTTGCCAATTTGATATACACTTTGCTCTAACTCCCCAGGGAAACACCAGATCACAAAATGGAGTGTTTCTTTAGCTTTCCAGACTCAGGACACTACTAATATGTGTTTGTTGTTCGAATCTGAGCTTTAGTTCAAAAGAAACACGTTCTGGTTGAATTGAGTTTTTCTGCCATTTCTAAGATATACTTTGCTGTAACTCCCCAGGGAAACACCAGATCACAAAATGGAGTGTTTTTTTTAGCTTTCCCGACTCAGGACACTACTAATATGTGTTTGTTGTTCGAATTTGAGCTTTGGTTCAAAAGAAACACTTTCTGGTTGAATTGAGTTTTTCTGCCATTTCTAAGATACACTTTGCTGTAACTCCCCAGGGAAACACCAGATCACAAAATGGAGTGTTTTTTTAGCTTTCCCGACTCAGGACACTACTAATATGTGTTTGTTGTTCAAATCTGAGCTTTGGTTGAAAAGAAACACTTTCTGGTTGAATTGAGTTCTTTTGCTAATTTGATATACACTTTGCTGCAACTCCCCAGGGAAACACCAGATCAGAAAATGGGGTAGTTTTTTAGCATTCCCGACTCAGGACACTACTAATATGTGTTTGTTGTTCGAATCTGAGCTTTGGTTGAAAAGAAACACTTTCTGGTTGAATTGAGTTCTTTTGCCAATTTGATATACACTTTGCTCTAACTCCCCAGGGAAACACCAGATCACAAAATGGAGTGTTTCTTTAGCTTTCCCGACTCAGGACACTACTAATATGTGTTTGTTGTTCGAATCTGTGCTTTAGTTCAAAAGAAACAGGTTCTGGTTGAATTGGGTTTTTCTGCCATTTCTAAGATACACTTTGCTGTAACTCCCCAGGGAAACACCAGATCACAAAATGGAGTGTTTTTTTAGCTTTCCCGACTCAGGACACTACTAATATGTGTTTGTTGTTCGAATTTGAGCTTTGGTTCAAAAGAAACACTTTCTGGTTGAATTGAGTTCTTTTGCCAATTTGAGATACACTTTGCTGTAACTCCCCAGGGAAACACCAGATCACAAAATGGAGTGTTTTTTTAGCTTTCCCGACTCAGGACACTACTAATATGTCTTTGTTGTTCGAATCTGAGCTTTAGTTCAAAAGAAACACGTTCTGGTTGAATTGAGTTTTTCTGCCATTTCTAAGATACACTTTGCTGTAACTCCCCAGGGAAACACCAGATCACAAAATGGAGTGTTTCTTTAGCTTTCCAGACTCAGGACACTACTAATATGTGTTTGTTGTTCGAATTTGAGCTTTGGTTCAAAAGAAACACTTTCTGGTTGAATTGAGTTGTTTTGCCAATTTGAGATACACTTTGCTGTAACTCCCCAGGGAAACACCAGATCACAAAATGGAGTGTTTTTTTTTGCTTTCCCGACTCAGGACACTACTAATATGTGTTTGTTGTTCGAATCTGAGCTTTAGTTCAAAAGAAACACGTTCTGGTTGAATTGAGTTTTTCTGCCATTTCTAAGATACACTTTGCTGTAACTCCCCAGGGAAACACCAGATCACAAAATGGAGTGTTTTTTTAGCTTTCCCGACTCAGGACACTACTAATATGTGTTTGTTGTTCGAATCTGAGCTTTAGTTCAAAAGAAACACGTTCTGGTTGAATTGAGTTCTTTTGCCAATTTGAGATACACTTTGCTGTAACTCCCCAGGGAAACACCAGATCACAAAATGGAGTGTTTTTTTTTAGCTTTCCCGACTGAGGACACTACTAATATGTGTTTGTTGTTCGAATCTGAGCTTTAGTTGAAAAGAAACACTTTCTGGTTGAATTGAGTTGTTTTGCCAATTTGATATACACTTTGCTCTAACTCCCCAGGGAAACACCAGATCACAAAATGGAGTATTTCTTTAGCTTTCCCGACTCAGGACACTACTAATATGTGTTTGTTGTTCGAATTTGAGCTTTGGTTCAAAAGAAACAGGTTCTGGTTGAATTGAGTTTTTCTGCCATTTCTAAGATACACTTTGCTGTAACTCCCCAGGGAAACACCAGATCACAAAATGGAGTGTTTTTTTAGCTTTCCCGACTAAGGACACTACTAATATGTGTTTGTTGTTCAAATCTGAGCTTTGGTTGAAAAGAAACACTTTCTGGTTGAATTGAGTTTTTCTGCCATTTCTAAGATACACTTTGTTGTAACTCCCCAGGGAAACACCAGATCACAAAATGGAGTGTTTTTTTAGCTTTCCCGACTGAGGACACTACTAATATGTGTTTGTTGTTCGAATCTGAGCTTTGGTTCAAAAGAAACACTTTCTGGTTGAATTGAGTTCTTTTGCCAATTTGAGATACACTTTGCTGTAACTCCCCAGGGAAACACCAGATCACAAAATGGAGTGTTTTTTTGGCTTTCCCGACTCAGGACACTACTAATATGTGTTTGTTGTTCGAATCTGAGCTTTGGTTGAAAAGAAACACTTTCTGGTTGAATTGAGTTCTTTTGCTAATTTGATATACACTTTGCTGCAACTCCCCAGGGAAACACCAGATCACAAAATGGGGTAGTTTTTTAGCATTCCCGACTCAGGACACTACTAATATTTGTTTGTTGTTTGAATCTGAGCTTTGGTTGAAAAGAAACACTTTCTGGTTGAATTGAGTTCTTTTGCCAATTTGATATACACTTTGCTCTAACTCCCCAGGGAAACACCAGATCACAAAATGGAGTGTTTTTTTAGCTTTCCCGACTCAGGACACTACTAATATGTGTTTGTTGTTCGAATTTGAGCTTTGGTTCAAAAGAAACACTTTCTGGTTGAATTGAGTTTTTCTGCCATTTCTAAGATACACTTTGCTGTAACTCCCCAGGGAAACACCAGATCACAAAATGGAGTGTTTTTTTAGCTTTCCCGACTCAGGACACTACTAATATGTGTTTGTTGTTCGAATTTGAGCTTTGGTTCAAAAGAAACACTTTCTGGTTGAATTGAGTTCTTTTGCTAATTTGATATACACTTTGCTGCAACTCCCCAGGGAAACACCAGATCACAAAATGGGGTAGTTTTTTAGCATTCCCGACTCAGGACACTACTAATATGTGTTTGTTGTTTGAATCTGAGCTTTGGTTGAAAAGAAACACTTTCTGGTTGAATTGAGTTCTTTTGCCAATTTGATATACACTTTGCTCTAACTCCCCAGGGAAACACCAGATCACAAAATGGAGTGTTTCTTTAGCTTTCCAGACTCAGGACACTACTAATATGTGTTTGTTGTTCGAATTTGAGCTTTGGTTCAAAAGAAACAGGTTCTGGTTGAATTGAGTTTTTCTGCCATTTCTAAGATACACTTTGCTGTAACTCCCCAGGGAAACACCAGATCACAAAATGGAGTGTTTTTTTAGCTTTCCCGACTCAGGACACTACTAATATGTGTTTGTTGTTCGAATTTGAGCTTTGGTTCAAAAGAAACACTTTCTGGTTGAATTGAGTTTTTCTGCCATTTCTAAGATACACTTTGCTGTAACTCCCCAGGGAAACACCAGATCACAAAATGGAGTGTTTTTTTAGCTTTCCCGACTCAGGACACTACTAATATGTGTTTGTTGTTCGAATCTGAGCTTTGGTTGAAAAGAAACACTTTCTGGTTGAATTGAGTTCTTTTGCTAATTTGATATACACTTTGCTGCAGCTCCCCAGGGAAACACCAGATCACAAAATGGGGTAGTTTTTTAGCATTCCCGACTCAGGACACTACTAATATGTGTTTGTTGTTTGAATCTGAGCTTTGGTTGAAAAGAAACACTTTCTGGTTGAATTGAGTTTTTCTGCCATTTCTAAGATACACTTTGCTGTAACTCCCCAGGGAAACACCAGATCACAAAATGGAGTGTTTTTTTAGCTTTCCCGACTAAGGACACTACTAATATGTGTTTGTTGTTCGAATTTGAGCTTTGGTTCAAAAGAAACAGGTTCTGGTTGAATTGAGTTTTTCTGCCATTTCTAAGATACACTTTGCTGTAACTCCCCAGGGAAACACCAGATCACAAAATAGAGTGTGTTTTTTAGCTTTCCCGACTCAGGACACTACTAATATGTGTTTGTTGTTCGAATTTGAGCTTTGGTTCAAAAGAAACACTTTCTGGTTGAATTGAGTTCTTTTGCCAATTTGAGATACACTTTGCTGTAACTCCCCAGGGAAACACCAGATCACAAAATGGAGTGTTTTTTTTGGCTTTCCCGACTCAGGACACTACTAATATGTGTTTGTTGTTCGAATCTGAGCTTTGGTTGAAAAGAAACACTTTCTGGTTGAATTGAGTTCTTTTGCTAATTTGATATACACTTTGCTGCAACTCCCCAGGGAAACACCAGATCACAAAATGGGGTAGTTTTTTAGCATTCCCGACTCAGGACACTACTAATATTTGTTTGTTGTTTGAATCTGAGCTTTGGTTGAAAAGAAACACTTTCTGGTTGAATTGAGTTCTTTTGCCAATTTGATATACACTTTGCTCTAACTCCCCAGGGAAACACCAGATCACAAAATGGAGTGTTTCTTTAGCTTTCCCGACTCAGGACACTACTAATATGTGTTTGTTGTTCGAATTTGAGCTTTGGTTCAAAAGAAACACTTTCTGGTTGAATTGAGTTTTTCTGCCATTTCTAAGATACACTTTGCTGTAACTCCCCAGGGAAACACCAGATCACAAAATGGAGTGTTTTTTTAGCTTTCCCGACTCAGGACACTACTAATATGTGTTTGTTGTTCGAATTTGAGCTTTGGTTCAAAAGAAACACTTTCTGGTTGAATTGAGTTCTTTTGCCAATTTGAGATACACTTTGCTGTAACTCCACAGGGAAACACCAGATCACAAAATGGAGTGTTTTTTTAGCTTTCCCGACTGAGGACACTACTAATATGTGTTTGTTGTTCGAATCTGAGCTTTAGTTCAAAAGAAACAGGTTCTGGTTGAAATGAGTTTTTCTGCAATTTCTAAGATACACTTTGCTGTAACTCCCCAGGGAAACACCAGATCACAAAATGGAGTGTTTTTTTAGCTTTCCCGACTAAGGACACTACTAATATGTGTTTGTTGTTCAAATCTGAGCTTTGGTTGAAAAGAAACACTTTCTGGTTGAATTGAGTTCTTTTGCCAATTTGAGATACACTTTGCTGTAACTCCCCAGGGAAACACCAGATCACAAAATGGAGTGTTTTTTTGGCTTTCCCGACTCAGGACACTACTAATATGTGTTTGTTGTTCGAATCTGAGCTTTGGTTGAAAAGAAACACTTTCTGGTTGAATTGAGTTCTTTTGCTAATTTGATATACACTTTGCTGCAACTCCCCAGGGAAACACCAGATCACAAAATGGGGTAGTTTTTTAGCATTCCCGACTCAGGACACTACTAATATTTGTTTGTTGTTTGAATCTGAGCTTTGGTTGAAAAGAAACACTTTCTGGTTGAATTGAGTTCTTTTGCCAATTTGATATACACTTTGCTCTAACTCCCCAGGGAAACACCAGATCACAAAATGGAGTGTTTTTTTAGCTTTCCCGACTCAGGACACTACTAATATGTGTTTGTTGTTCGAATTTGAGCTTTGGTTCAAAAGAAACACTTTCTGGTTGAATTGAGTTTTTCTGCCATTTCTAAGATACACTTTGCTGTAACTCCCCAGGGAAACACCAGATCACAAAATGGAGTGTTTTTTTAGCTTTCCCGACTCAGGACACTACTAATATGTGTTTGTTGTTCGAATCTGAGCTTTGGTTGAAAAGAAACACTTTCTGGTTGAATTGAGTTCTTTTGCTAATTTGATATACACTTTGCTGCAACTCCCCAGGGAAACACCAGATCACAAAATGGGGTAGTTTTTTAGCATTCCCGACTCAGGACACTACTAATATGTGTTTGTTGTTTGAATCTGAGCTTTGGTTGAAAAGAAACACTTTCTGGTTGAATTGAGTTCTTTTGCCAATTTGATATACACTTTGCTCTAACTCCCCAGGGAAACACCAGATCACAAAATGGAGTGTTTCTTTAGCTTTCCAGACTCAGGACACTACTAATATGTGTTTGTTGTTCGAATTTGAGCTTTGGTTCAAAAGAAACAGGTTCTGGTTGAATTGAGTTTTTCTTCCATTTCTAAGATACACTTTGCTGTAACTCCCCAGGGAAACACCAGATCACAAAATGGAGTGTTTTTTTAGCTTTCCCGACTCAGGACACTACTAATATGTGTTTGTTGTTCGAATTTGAGCTTTGGTTCAAAAGAAACACTTTCTGGTTGAATTGAGTTCTTTTGCCAATTTGAGATACACTTTGCTGTAACTCCCCAGGGAAACACCAGATCACAAAATGGAGTGTTTTTTTAGCTTTCCCGACTCAGGACACTACTAATATGTGTTTGTTGTTCGAATCTGAGCTTTAGTTCAAAAGAAACACGTTCTGGTTGAATTGAGTTTTTCTGCCATTTCTAAGATACACTTTGCTGTAACTCCCCAGGGAAACACCAGATCACAAAATGGAGTGTTTTTTTTAGCTTTCCCGACTCAGGACACTACTAATATGTGTTTGTTGTTCGAATTTGAGCTTTGGTTCAAAAGAAACACTTTCTGGTTGAATTGAGTTTTTCTGCCATTTCTAAGATACACTTTGCTGTAACTCCCCAGGGAAACACCAGATCACAAAATGGAGTGTTTTTTTAGCTTTCCCGACTCAGGACACTACTAATATGTGTTTGTTGTTCAAATCTGAGCTTTGGTTGAAAAGAAACACTTTCTGGTTGAATTGAGTTCTTTTGCCATTTTGAGATACACTTTGCTGTAACTCCCCAGGGAAACACCAGATCACAAAATGGAGTGTTTTTTTAGCTTTCCCGACTGAGGACACTACTAATATGTGTTTGTTGTTCGAATTTGAGCTTTGGTTCAAAAGAAACACTTTCTGGTTGAATTGAGTTCTTTTGCCAATTTGAGATCCACTTTGCTGTAACTCCGCAGGGAAACACCAGATCACAAAATGGAGTGTTTTTTTAGCTTTCCCGACTGAGGACACTACTAATATGTGTTTGTTGTTCGAATCTGAGCTTTAGTTCAAAAGAAACAGGTTCTGGTTGAATTGAGTTCTTTTGCCAATTTGAGATACACTTTGCTGTAACTCCGCAGGGAAACACCAGATCACAAAATGGAGTGTTTTTTTAGCTTTCCCGACTGAGGACACTACTAATATGTGTTTGTTGTTCGAATCTGAGCTTTAGTTCAAAAGAAACAGGTTCTGGTTGAATTGAGTTCTTTTGCTAATTTGATATACACTTTGCTGCAACTCCCCAGGGAAACACCAGATCACAAAATGGGGTAGTTTTTTAGCATTCCCGACTCAGGACACTACTAATATTTGTTTGTTGTTTGAATCTGAGCTTTGGTTGAAAAGAAACACTTTCTGGTTGAATTGAGTTCTTTTGCCAATTTGATATACACTTTGCTCTAACTCCCCAGGGAAACACCAGATCACAAAATGGAGTGTTTCTTTAGCTTTCCCGACTCAGGACACTACTAATATGTGTTTGTTGTTCGAATTTGAGCTTTGGTTCAAAAGAAACACTTTCTGGTTGAATTGAGTTTTTCTGCCATTTCTAAGATACACTTTGCTGTAACTCCCCAGGGAAACACCAGATCACAAAATGGAGTGTTTTTTTAGCTTTCCCGACTCAGGACACTACTAATATGTGTTTGTTGTTCGAATTTGAGCTTTGGTTCAAAAGAAACACTTTCTGGTTGAATTGAGTTCTTTTGCCAATTTGAGATACACTTTGCTGTAACTCCACAGGGAAACACCAGATCACAAAATGGAGTGTTTTTTTAGCTTTCCCGACTGAGGACACTACTAATATGTGTTTGTTGTTCGAATCTGAGCTTTAGTTCAAAAGAAACAGGTTCTGGTTGAAATGAGTTTTTCTGCAATTTCTAAGATACACTTTGCTGTAACTCCCCAGGGAAACACCAGATCACAAAATGGAGTGTTTTTTTAGCTTTCCCGACTAAGGACACTACTAATATGTGTTTGTTGTTCAAATCTGAGCTTTGGTTGAAAAGAAACACTTTCTGGTTGAATTGAGTTCTTTTGCCAATTTGAGATACACTTTGCTGTAACTCCCCAGGGAAACACCAGATCACAAAATGGAGTGTTTTTTTGGCTTTCCCGACTCAGGACACTACTAATATGTGTTTGTTGTTCGAATCTGAGCTTTGGTTGAAAAGAAACACTTTCTGGTTGAATTGAGTTCTTTTGCTAATTTGATATACACTTTGCTGCAACTCCCCAGGGAAACACCAGATCACAAAATGGGGTAGTTTTTTAGCATTCCCGACTCAGGACACTACTAATATTTGTTTGTTGTTTGAATCTGAGCTTTGGTTGAAAAGAAACACTTTCTGGTTGAATTGAGTTCTTTTGCCAATTTGATATACACTTTGCTCTAACTCCCCAGGGAAACACCAGATCACAAAATGGAGTGTTTTTTTAGCTTTCCCGACTCAGGACACTACTAATATGTGTTTGTTGTTCGAATTTGAGCTTTGGTTCAAAAGAAACACTTTCTGGTTGAATTGAGTTTTTCTGCCATTTCTAAGATACACTTTGCTGTAACTCCCCAGGGAAACACCAGATCACAAAATGGAGTGTTTTTTTAGCTTTCCCGACTCAGGACACTACTAATATGTGTTTGTTGTTCGAATCTGAGCTTTGGTTGAAAAGAAACACTTTCTGGTTGAATTGAGTTCTTTTGCTAATTTGATATACACTTTGCTGCAACTCCCCAGGGAAACACCAGATCACAAAATGGGGTAGTTTTTTAGCATTCCCGACTCAGGACACTACTAATATGTGTTTGTTGTTTGAATCTGAGCTTTGGTTGAAAAGAAACACTTTCTGGTTGAATTGAGTTCTTTTGCCAATTTGATATACACTTTGCTCTAACTCCCCAGGGAAACACCAGATCACAAAATGGAGTGTTTCTTTAGCTTTCCAGACTCAGGACACTACTAATATGTGTTTGTTGTTCGAATTTGAGCTTTGGTTCAAAAGAAACAGGTTCTGGTTGAATTGAGTTTTTCTTCCATTTCTAAGATACACTTTGCTGTAACTCCCCAGGGAAACACCAGATCACAAAATGGAGTGTTTTTTTAGCTTTCCCGACTCAGGACACTACTAATATGTGTTTGTTGTTCGAATTTGAGCTTTGGTTCAAAAGAAACACTTTCTGGTTGAATTGAGTTCTTTTGCCAATTTGAGATACACTTTGCTGTAACTCCCCAGGGAAACACCAGATCACAAAATGGAGTGTTTTTTTAGCTTTCCCGACTCAGGACACTACTAATATGTGTTTGTTGTTCAAATCTGAGCTTTGGTTGAAAAGAAACACTTTCTGGTTGAATTGAGTTTTTCTGCCATTTCTAAGATACACTTTGCTGTAACTCCCCAGGGAAACACCAGATCACAAAATGGAGTGTTTTTTTGGCTTTCCCGACTCAGGACACTACTAATATGTGTTTGTTGTTCGAATCTGAGCTTTGGTTGAAAAGAAACACTTTCTGGTTGAATTGAGTTCTTTTGCTAATTTGATATACACTTTGCTGCAACTCCCCAGGGAAACACCAGATCACAAAATGGGGTAGTTTTTTAGCATTCCCGACTCAGGACACTACTAATATTTGTTTGTTGTTTGAATCTGAGCTTTGGTTGAAAAGAAACACTTTCTGGTTGAATTGAGTTCTTTTGCCAATTTGATATACACTTTGCTCTAACTCCCCAGGGAAACACCAGATCACAAAATGGAGTGTTTTTTTAGCTTTCCCGACTCAGGACACTACTAATATGTGTTTGTTGTTCGAATTTGAGCTTTGGTTCAAAAGAAACACTTTCTGGTTGAATTGAGTTTTTCTGCCATTTCTAAGATACACTTTGCTGTAACTCCCCAGGGAAACACCAGATCACAAAATGGAGTGTTTTTTTAGCTTTCCCGACTCAGGACACTACTAATATGTGTTTGTTGTTCGAATCTGAGCTTTGGTTGAAAAGAAACACTTTCTGGTTGAATTGAGTTCTTTTGCTAATTTGATATACACTTTGCTGCAACTCCCCAGGGAAACACCAGATCACAAAATGGGGTAGTTTTTTAGCATTCCCGACTCAGGACACTACTAATATGTGTTTGTTGTTTGAATCTGAGCTTTGGTTGAAAAGAAACACTTTCTGGTTGAATTGAGTTCTTTTGCCAATTTGATATACACTTTGCTCTAACTCCCCAGGGAAACACCAGATCACAAAATGGAGTGTTTCT
This sequence comes from Thamnophis sirtalis, assembly GCF_051295495.1. Classification (NCBI taxonomy): domain Eukaryota; kingdom Metazoa; phylum Chordata; class Lepidosauria; order Squamata; family Natricidae; genus Thamnophis; species Thamnophis sirtalis. The sequence goes on along the minus strand of NW_028261417.1, from coordinate 138,750 downwards.
TTAGCTTTCCAGACTCAGGACACTACTAATATGTGTTTGTTGTTCGAATTTGAGCTTTGGTTCAAAAGAAACAGGTTCTGGTTGAATTGAGTTTTTCTTCCATTTCTAAGATACACTTTGCTGTAACTCCCCAGGGAAACACCAGATCACAAAATGGAGTGTTTTTTTAGCTTTCCCGACTCAGGACACTACTAATATGTGTTTGTTGTTCGAATTTGAGCTTTGGTTCAAAAGAAACACTTTCTGGTTGAATTGAGTTCTTTTGCCAATTTGAGATACACTTTGCTGTAACTCCCCAGGGAAACACCAGATCACAAAATGGAGTGTTTTTTTAGCTTTCCCGACTCAGGACACTACTAATATGTGTTTGTTGTTCGAATCTGAGCTTTAGTTCAAAAGAAACACGTTCTGGTTGAATTGAGTTTTTCTGCCATTTCTAAGATACACTTTGCTGTAACTCCCCAGGGAAACACCAGATCACAAAATGGAGTGTTTTTTTTAGCTTTCCCGACTCAGGACACTACTAATATGTGTTTGTTGTTCGAATTTGAGCTTTGGTTCAAAAGAAACACTTTCTGGTTGAATTGAGTTTTTCTGCCATTTCTAAGATACACTTTGCTGTAACTCCCCAGGGAAACACCAGATCACAAAATGGAGTGTTTTTTTAGCTTTCCCGACTCAGGACACTACTAATATGTGTTTGTTGTTCAAATCTGAGCTTTGGTTGAAAAGAAACACTTTCTGGTTGAATTGAGTTCTTTTGCCATTTTGAGATACACTTTGCTGTAACTCCCCAGGGAAACACCAGATCACAAAATGGAGTGTTTTTTTAGCTTTCCCGACTGAGGACACTACTAATATGTGTTTGTTGTTCGAATTTGAGCTTTGGTTCAAAAGAAACACTTTCTGGTTGAATTGAGTTCTTTTGCCAATTTGAGATCCACTTTGCTGTAACTCCGCAGGGAAACACCAGATCACAAAATGGAGTGTTTTTTTAGCTTTCCCGACTGAGGACACTACTAATATGTGTTTGTTGTTCGAATCTGAGCTTTAGTTCAAAAGAAACAGGTTCTGGTTGAATTGAGTTCTTTTGCCAATTTGAGATACACTTTGCTGTAACTCCGCAGGGAAACACCAGATCACAAAATGGAGTGTTTTTTTAGCTTTCCCGACTGAGGACACTACTAATATGTGTTTGTTGTTCGAATCTGAGCTTTAGTTCAAAAGAAACAGGTTCTGGTTGAATTGAGTTTTTCTGCAATTTCTAAGATACACTTTGCTGTAACTCCCCAGGGAAACACCAGATCACAAAATGGAGTGTTTTTTTAGCTTTCCCGACTAAGGACACTACTAATATGTGTTTGTTGTTCAAATCTGAGCTTTGGTTCAAAAGAAACACTTTCTGGTTGAATTGAGTTTTTCTGCCATTTCTAAGATACACTTTGCTGTAACTCCCCAGGGAAACACCAGATCACAAAATGGAGTGTTTTTTTAGCTTTCCCGACTCAGGACACTACTAATATGTGTTTGTTGTTCGAATCTGAGCTTTGGTTGAAAAGAAACACTTTCTGGTTGAATTGAGTTCTTTTGCCAATTTGATATACACTTTGCTCTAACTCCCCAGGGAAACACCAGATCACAAAATGGAGTGTTTCTTTAGCTTTCCAGACTCAGGACACTACTAATATGTGTTTGTTGTTCGAATTTGAGCTTTGGTTCAAAAGAAACAGGTTCTGGTTGAATTGAGTTCTTTTGCCAATTTGATATACACTTTGCTCTAACTCCCCAGGGAAACACCAGATCACAAAATGGAGTGTTTCTTTAGCTTTCCAGACTCAGGACACTACTAATATGTGTTTGTTGTTCGAATTTGAGCTTTGGTTCAAAAGAAACAGGTTCTGGTTGAATTGAGTTTTTCTTCCATTTCTAAGATACACTTTGCTGTAACTCCCCAGGGAAACACCAGATCACAAAATGGAGTGTTTTTTTAGCTTTCCCGACTCAGGACACTACTAATATGTGTTTGTTGTTCGAATTTGAGCTTTGGTTCAAAAGAAACACTTTCTGGTTGAATTGAGTTCTTTTGCCAATTTGAGATACACTTTGCTGTAACTCCCCAGGGAAACACCAGATCACAAAATGGAGTGTTTTTTTAGCTTTCCCGACTCAGGACACTACTAATATGTGTTTGTTGTTCGAATCTGAGCTTTAGTTCAAAAGAAACACGTTCTGGTTGAATTGAGTTTTTCTGCCATTTCTAAGATACACTTTGCTGTAACTCCCCAGGGAAACACCAGATCACAAAATGGAGTGTTTTTTTTAGCTTTCCCGACTCAGGACACTACTAATATGTGTTTGTTGTTCGAATTTGAGCTTTGGTTCAAAAGAAACACTTTCTGGTTGAATTGAGTTTTTCTGCCATTTCTAAGATACACTTTGCTGTAACTCCCCAGGGAAACACCAGATCACAAAATGGAGTGTTTTTTTAGCTTTCCCGACTCAGGACACTACTAATATGTGTTTGTTGTTCAAATCTGAGCTTTGGTTGAAAAGAAACACTTTCTGGTTGAATTGAGTTCTTTTGCCATTTTGAGATACACTTTGCTGTAACTCCCCAGGGAAACACCAGATCACAAAATGGAGTGTTTTTTTAGCTTTCCCGACTGAGGACACTACTAATATGTGTTTGTTGTTCGAATTTGAGCTTTGGTTCAAAAGAAACACTTTCTGGTTGAATTGAGTTCTTTTGCCAATTTGAGATCCACTTTGCTGTAACTCCGCAGGGAAACACCAGATCACAAAATGGAGTGTTTTTTTAGCTTTCCCGACTGAGGACACTACTAATATGTGTTTGTTGTTCGAATCTGAGCTTTAGTTCAAAAGAAACAGGTTCTGGTTGAATTGAGTTCTTTTGCCAATTTGAGATACACTTTGCTGTAACTCCGCAGGGAAACACCAGATCACAAAATGGAGTGTTTTTTTAGCTTTCCCGACTGAGGACACTACTAATATGTGTTTGTTGTTCGAATCTGAGCTTTAGTTCAAAAGAAACAGGTTCTGGTTGAATTGAGTTTTTCTGCAATTTCTAAGATACACTTTGCTGTAACTCCCCAGGGAAACACCAGATCACAAAATGGAGTGTTTTTTTAGCTTTCCCGACTAAGGACACTACTAATATGTGTTTGTTGTTCAAATCTGAGCTTTGGTTCAAAAGAAACACTTTCTGGTTGAATTGAGTTTTTCTGCCATTTCTAAGATACACTTTGCTGTAACTCCCCAGGGAAACACCAGATCACAAAATGGAGTGTTTTTTTAGCTTTCCCGACTCAGGACACTACTAATATGTGTTTGTTGTTCGAATCTGAGCTTTGGTTGAAAAGAAACACTTTCTGGTTGAATTGAGTTCTTTTGCTAATTTGATATACACTTTGCTGCAACTCCCCAGGGAAACACCAGATCACAAAATGGGGTAGTTTTTTAGCATTCCCGACTCAGGACACTACTAATATGTGTTTGTTGTTTGAATCTGAGCTTTGGTTGAAAAGAAACACTTTCTGGTTGAATTGAGTTCTTTTGCCAATTTGATATACACTTTGCTCTAACTCCCCAGGGAAACACCAGATCACAAAATGGAGTGTTTCTTTAGCTTTTCAGACTCAGGACACTACTAATATGTGTTTGTTGTTCGAATTTGAGCTTTGGTTCAAAAGAAACAGGTTCTGGTTGAATTGAGTTTTTCTGCCATTTCTAAGATACACTTTGCTGTAACTCCCCAGGGAAACACCAGATCACAAAATGGAGTGTTTTTTTAGCTTTCCCGACTCAGGACACTACTAATATGTGTTTGTTGTTCGAATTTGAGCTTTGGTTCAAAAGAAACACTTTCTGGTTGAATTGAGTTCTTTTGCCAATTTGAGATACACTTTGCTGTAACTCCCCAGGGAAACACCAGATCACAAAATGGAGTGTTTTTTTAGCTTTCCCGACTCAGGACACTACTAATATGTGTTTGTTGTTCGAATCTGAGCTTTAGTTCAAAAGAAACACGTTCTGGTTGAATTGAGTTTTTCTTCCATTTCTAAGATACACTTTGCTGTAACTCCCCAGGGAAACACCAGATCACAAAATGGAGTGTTTTTTTTAGCTTTCCCGACTCAGGACACTACTAATATGTGTTTGTTGTTCGAATTTGAGCTTTGGTTCAAAAGAAACACTTTCTGGTTGAATTGAGTTTTTCTGCCATTTCTAAGATACACTTTGCTGTAACTCCCCAGGGAAACACCAGATCACAAAATGGAGTGTTTTTTTAGCTTTCCCGACTCAGGACACTACTAATATGTGTTTGTTGTTCAAATCTGAGCTTTGGTTGAAAAGAAACACTTTCTGGTTGAATTGAGTTCTTTTGCTAATTTGATATACACTTTGCTGCAACTCCCCAGGGAAACACCAGATCACAAAATGGGGTAGTTTTTTAGCATTCCCGACTCAGGACACTACTAATATGTGTTTGTTGTTTGAATCTGAGCTTTGGTTGAAAAGAAACACTTTCTGGTTGAATTGAGTTCTTTTGCCAATTTGATATACACTTTGCTCTAACTCCCCAGGGAAACACCAGATCACAAAATGGAGTGTTTCTTTAGCTTTTCAGACTCAGGACACTACTAATATGTGTTTGTTGTTCGAATTTGAGCTTTGGTTCAAAAGAAACAGGTTCTGGTTGAATTGAGTTTTTCTGCCATTTCTAAGATACACTTTGCTGTAACTCCCCAGGGAAACACCAGATCACAAAATGGAGTGTTTTTTTAGCTTTCCCGACTCAGGACACTACTAATATGTGTTTGTTGTTCGAATTTGAGCTTTGGTTCAAAAGAAACACTTTCTGGTTGAATTGAGTTCTTTTGCCAATTTGAGATACACTTTGCTGTAACTCCCCAGGGAAACACCAGATCACAAAATGGAGTGTTTTTTTAGCTTTCCCGACTCAGGACACTACTAATATGTGTTTGTTGTTCGAATCTGAGCTTTAGTTCAAAAGAAACACGTTCTGGTTGAATTGAGTTTTTCTTCCATTTCTAAGATACACTTTGCTGTAACTCCCCAGGGAAACACCAGATCACAAAATGGAGTGTTTTTTTTAGCTTTCCCGACTCAGGACACTACTAATATGTGTTTGTTGTTCGAATTTGAGCTTTGGTTCAAAAGAAACACTTTCTGGTTGAATTGAGTTTTTCTGCCATTTCTAAGATACACTTTGCTGTAACTCCCCAGGGAAACACCAGATCACAAAATGGAGTGTTTTTTTAGCTTTCCCGACTCAGGACACTACTAATATGTGTTTGTTGTTCAAATCTGAGCTTTGGTTGAAAAGAAACACTTTCTGGTTGAATTGAGTTCTTTTGCTAATTTGATATACACTTTGCTGCAACTCCCCAGGGAAACACCAGATCACAAAATGGGGTAGTTTTTTAGCATTCCCGACTCAGGACACTACTAATATGTGTTTGTTGTTTGAATCTGAGCTTTGGTTGAAAAGAAACACTTTCTGGTTGAATTGAGTTCTTTTGCCAATTTGATATACACTTTGCTCTAACTCCCCAGGGAAACACCAGATCACAAAATGGAGTGTTTCTTTAGCTTTCCCGACTCAGGACACTACTAATATGTGTTTGTTGTTCGAATTTGAGCTTTGGTTCAAAAGAAACAGGTTCTGGTTGAATTGAGTTTTTCTGCCATTTCTAAGATACACTTTGCTGTAACTCCCCAGGGAAACACCAGATCACAAAATGGAGTGTGTTTTTTAGCTTTCCCGACTCAGGACACTACTAATATGTGTTTGTTGTTCGAATTTGAGCTTTGGTTCAAAAGAAACACTTTCTGGTTGAATTGAGTTCTTTTGCCAATTTGAGATACACTTTGCTGTAACTCCCCAGGGAAACACCAGATCACAAAATGGAGTGTTTTTTTTGCTTTCCCGACTCAGGACACTACTAATATGTGTTTGTTGTTCGAATCTGAGCTTTAGTTCAAAAGAAACACGTTCTGGTTGAATTGAGTTTTTCTGCCATTTCTAAGATACACTTTGCTGTAACTCCCCAGGGAAACACCAGATCACAAAATGGAGTGTTTTTTTAGCTTTCCCGACTCAGGACACTACTAATATGTGTTTGTTGTTCGAATCTGAGCTTTAGTTCAAAAGAAACACGTTCTGGTTGAATTGAGTTCTTTTGCCAATTTGAGATACACTTTGCTGTAACTCCCCAGGGAAACACCAGATCACAAAATGGAGTGTTTTTTTTTGCTTTCCCGACTCAGGACACTACTAATATGTGTTTGTTGTTCGAATTTGAGCTTTGGTTCAAAAGAAACACTTTCTGGTTGAATTGAGTTCTTTTGCCAATTTGATATACACTTTGCTCTAACTCCCCAGGGAAACACCAGATCACAAAATGGAGTGTTTCTTTAGCTTTCCCGACTCAGGACACTACTAATATGTGTTTGTTGTTCGAATTTGAGCTTTGGTTCAAAAGAAACAGGTTCTGGTTGAATTGAGTTTTTCTGCCATTTCTAAGATACACTTTGCTGTAACTCCCCAGGGAAACACCAGATCACAAAATGGAGTGTGTTTTTTAGCTTTCCCGACTCAGGACACTACTAATATGTGTTTGTTGTTCGAATTTGAGCTTTGGTTCAAAAGAAACACTTTCTGGTTGAATTGAGTTCTTTTGCCAATTTGAGATACACTTTGCTGTAACTCCCCAGGGAAACACCAGATCACAAAATGGAGTGTTTTTTTTTGCTTTCCCGACTCAGGACACTACTAATATGTGTTTGTTGTTCGAATCTGAGCTTTAGTTCAAAAGAAACACGTTCTGGTTGAATTGAGTTTTTCTGCCATTTCTAAGATACACTTTGCTGTAACTCCCCAGGGAAACACCAGATCACAAAATGGAGTGTTTTTTTAGCTTTCCCGACTCAGGACACTACTAATATGTGTTTGTTGTTCGAATCTGAGCTTTAGTTCAAAAGAAACACGTTCTGGTTGAATTGAGTTCTTTTGCCAATTTGAGATACACTTTGCTGTAACTCCCCAGGGAAACACCAGATCACAAAATGGAGTGTTTTTTTTTAGCTTTCCCGACTGAGGACACTACTAATATGTGTTTGTTGTTCGAATTTGAGCTTTGGTTCAAAAGAAACAGGTTCTGGTTGAATTGAGTTTTTCTGCCATTTCTAAGATACACTTTGCTGTAACTCCCCAGGGAAACACCAGATCACAAAATGGAGTGTTTTTTTAGCTTTCCCGACTCAGGACACTACTAATATGTGTTTGTTGTTCGAATTTGAGCTTTGGTTCAAAAGAAACACTTTCTGGTTGAATTGAGTTCTTTTGCCAATTTGAGATACACTTTGCTGTAACTCCCCAGGGAAACACCAGATCACAAAATGGAGTGTTTTTTTAGCTTTCCCGACTCAGGACACTACTAATATGTGTTTGTTGTTCGAATCTGAGCTTTAGTTCAAAAGAAACACGTTCTGGTTGAATTGAGTTTTTCTGCCATTTCTAAGATACACTTTGCTGTAACTCCCCAGGGAAACACCAGATCACAAAATGGAGTGTTTTTTTAGCTTTCCCGACTCAGGACACTACTAATATGTGTTTGTTGTTCGAATCTGAGCTTTAGTTCAAAAGAAACAGGTTCTGGTTGAATTGAGTTTTTCTGCCATTTCTAAGATACACTTTGCTGTAACTCCCCAGGGAAACACCAGATCACAAAATGGAGTGTTTTTTTAGCTTTCCCGACTCAGGACACTACTAATATGTGTTTGTTGTTCGAATTTGAGCTTTGGTTCAAAAGAAACACTTTCTGGTTGAATTGAGTTCTTTTGCCAATTTGAGATACACTTTGCTGTAACTCCCCAGGGAAACACCAGATCACAAAATGGAGTGTTTTTTTAGCTTTCCCGACTCAGGACACTACTAATATGTGTTTGTTGTTCGAATCTGAGCTTTAGTTCAAAAGAAACACGTTCTGGTTGAATTGAGTTTTTCTGCCATTTCTAAGATACACTTTGCTGTAACTCCCCAGGGAAACACCAGATCACAAAATGGAGTGTTTTTTTAGCTTTCCCGACTCAGGACACTACTAATATGTGTTTGTTGTTCGAATTTGAGCTTTGGTTCAAAAGAAACACTTTCTGGTTGAATTGAGTTCTTTTGCCAATTTGAGATACACTTTGCTGTAACTCCCCAGGGAAACACCAGATCACAAAATGGAGTGTTTTTTTTGCTTTCCCGACTCAGGACACTACTAATATGTGTTTGTTGTTCGAATCTGAGCTTTAGTTCAAAAGAAACACGTTCTGGTTGAATTGAGTTTTTCTGCCATTTCTAAGATACACTTTGCTGTAACTCCCCAGGGAAACACCAGATCACAAAATGGAGTGTTTTTTTAGCTTTCCCGACTCAGGACACTACTAATATGTGTTTGTTGTTCGAATCTGAGCTTTAGTTCAAAAGAAACACGTTCTGGTTGAATTGAGTTCTTTTGCCAATTTGAGATACACTTTGCTGTAACTCCCCAGGGAAACACCAGATCACAAAATGGAGTGTTTTTTTTTGCTTTCCCGACTCAGGACACTACTAATATGTGTTTGTTGTTCGAATTTGAGCTTTCGAATTTGAGCTTTGGTTCAAAAGAAACAGGTTCTGGTTGAATTGAGTTTTTCTGCCATTTCTAAGATACACTTTGCTGTAACTCCCCAGGGAAACACCAGATCACAAAATGGAGTGTGTTTTTTAGCTTTCCCGACTCAGGACACTACTAATATGTGTTTGTTGTTCGAATTTGAGCTTTGGTTCAAAAGAAACAGGTTCTGGTTGAATTGAGTTTTTCTGCCATTTCTAAGATACACTTTGCTGTAACTCCCCAGGGAAACACCAGATCACAAAAATGGAGTGTGTTTTTTAGCTTTCCCGACTCAGGACACTACTAATATGTGTTTGTTGTTCGAATTTGAGCTTTGGTTCAAAAGAAACACTTTCTGGTTGAATTGAGTTCTTTTGCCAATTTTGAGATACACTTTGCTGTAACTCCCCAGGGAAACACCAGATCACAAAATGGAGTGTTTTTTTTTGCTTTCCCGACTCAGGACACTACTAATATGTGTTTGTTGTTCGAATCTGAGCTTTAGTTCAAAAGAAACACGTTCTGGTTGAATTGAGTTTTTCTGCCATTTCTAAGATACACTTTGCTGTAACTCCCCAGGAAACACCAGATCACAAAATGGAGTGTTTTTTTAGCTTTCCTGACTCAGGACACTACTAATATGTGTTTGTTTGTTCGAATCTGAGCTTTAGTTCAAAAGAAACACGTTCTGGTTGAATTGAGTTCTTTTGCCAATTTGAGATACACTTTGCTGTAACTCCCCAGGGAAAACACCAGATCACAAAATGGAGTGTTTTTTTTTAGCTTTCCCGACTGAGGACACTACTAATATGTGTTTGTTGTTCGAATTTGAGCTTTGGTTCAAAAGAAACAGGTTCTGGTTGAATTGAGTTTTTCTGCCATTTCTAAGATACACTTTGCTGTAACTCCCCAGGGAAACACCAGATCACAAAATGGAGTGTTTTTTTAGCTTTCCCGACTCAGGACACTACTAATATGTGTTTGTTGTTCGAATTTGAGCTTTGGTTCAAAAGAAACACTTTCTGGTTGAATTGAGTTCTTTTGCCAATTTGAGATACACTTTGCTGTAACTCCCCAGGGAAACACCAGATCACAAAATGGAGTGTTTTTTTTAGCTTTCCCGACTCAGGACACTACTAATATGTGTTTGTTGTTCGAATCTGAGCTTTAGTTCAAAAGAAACACGTTCTGGTTGAATTGAGTTTTTCTGCCATTTCTAAGATACACTTTGCTGTAACTCCCCAGGGAAACACCAGATCACAAAATGGAGTGTTTTTTTAGCTTTCCCGACTCAGGACACTACTAATATGTGTTTGTTGTTCGAATTTGAGCTTTGGTTCAAAAGAAACACTTTTTGGTTGAATTGAGTTTTTCTGCCATTTCTAAGATACACTTTGCTGTAACTCCCCAGGGAAACACCAGATCACAAAATGGAGTGTTTTTTTAGCTTTCCCGACTCAGGACACTACTAATATGTGTTTGTTGTTCAAATCTGAGCTTTGGTTGAAAAGAAACACTTTCTGGTTGAATTGAGTTCTTTTGCTAATTTGATATACACTTTGCTGCAACTCCCCAGGGAAACACCAGATCACAAAATGGGGTAGTTTTTTAGCATTCCTGACTCAGGACACTACTAATATGTGTTTGTTGTTTGAATCTGAGCTTTGGTTGAAAAGAAACACTTTCTGGTTGAATTGAGTTCTTTTGCCAATTTGATATACACTTTGCTCTAACTCCCCAGGGAAACACCAGATCACAAAGTGGAGTGTTTCTTTAGCTTTCCCGACTCAGGACACTACTAATATGTGTTTGTTGTTCGAATTTGAGCTTTGGTTCAAAAGAAACAGGTTCTGGTTGAATTGAGTTTTTCTGCCATTTCTAAGATACACTTTGCTGTAACTCCCCAGGGAAACACCAGATCACAAAATGGAGTGTGTTTTTTAGCTTTCCCGACTCAGGACACTACTAATATGTGTTTGTTGTTCGAATTTGAGCTTTGGTTCAAAAGAAACACTTTCTGGTTGAATTGAGTTCTTTTGCCAATTTGAGATACACTTTGCTGTAACTCCCCAGGGAAACACCAGATCACAAAATGGAGTGTTTTTTTAGCTTTCCCGACTCAGGACACTACTAATATGTGTTTGTTGTTCGAATTTGAGCTTTGGTTCAAAAGAAACACTTTCTGGTTGAATTGAGTTCTTTTGCCAATTTGAGATACACTTTGCTGTAACTCCCCAGGGAAACACCAGATCACAAAATGGAGTGTTTTTTTGGCTTTCCCGACTCAGGACACTACTAATATGTGTTTGTTGTTCGAATCTGAGCTTTGGTTGAAAAGAAACACTTTCTGGTTGATTTGAGTTCTTTTGCTAATTTGATATACACTTTGCTGCAACTCCCCAGGGAAACACCAGATCACAAAATGGAGTGTTTTTTTAGCTTTCCCGACTCAGGACACTACTAATATGTGTTTGTTGTTCGAATTTGAGCTTTGGTTCAAAAGAAACACTTTCTGGTTGAATTGAGTTTTTCTGCCATTTCTAAGATACACTTTGCTGTAACTCCCCAGGGAAACACCAGATCACAAAATGGAGTGTTTTTTTAGCTTTCCCGACTCAGGACACTACTAATATGTGTTTGTTGTTCGAATTTGAGCTTTGGTTCAAAAGAAACACTTTCTGGTTGAATTGAGTTCTTTTGCCAATTTGAGATACACTTTGCTGTAACTCCCCAGGGAAACACCAGATCACAAAATGGAGTGTTTTTTTGGCTTTCCCGACTCAGGACACTACTAATATGTGTTTGTTGTTCGAATCTGAGCTTTGGTTGAAAAGAAACACTTTCTGGTTGAATTGAGTTCTTTTGCTAATTTGATATACACTTTGCTGCAACTCCCCAGGGAAACACCAGATCACAAAATGGAGTGTTTTTTTAGCTTTCCCGACTGAGGACACTACTAATATGTGTTTGTTGTTCGAATTTGAGCTTTGGTTCAAAAGAAACACTTTCTGGTTGAATTGAGTTCTTTTGCCAATTTGAGATCCACTTTGCTGTAACTCCGCAGGGAAACACCAGATCACAAAATGGAGTGTTTTTTTAGCTTTCCCGACTGAGGACACTACTAATATGTGTTTGTTGTTCGAATCTGAGCTTTAGTTCAAAAGAAACAGGTTCTGGTTGAATTGAGTTCTTTTGCCAATTTGAGATACACTTTGCTGTAACTCCGCAGGGAAACACCAGATCACAAAATGGAGTGTTTTTTTAGCTTTCCCGACTGAGGACACTACTAATATGTGTTTGTTGTTCGAATCTGAGCTTTAGTTCAAAAGAAACAGGTTCTGGTTGAATTGAGTTTTTCTGCAATTTCTAAGATACACTTTGCTGTAACTCCCCAGGGAAACACCAGATCACAAAATGGAGTGTTTTTTTAGCTTTCCCGACTAAGGACACTACTAATATGTGTTTGTTGTTCAAATCTGAGCTTTGGTTCAAAAGAAACACTTTCTGGTTGAATTGAGTTTTTCTGCCATTTCTAAGATACACTTTGCTGTAACTCCCCAGGGAAACACCAGATCACAAAATGGAGTGTTTTTTTAGCTTTCCCGACTCAGGACACTACTAATATGTGTTTGTTGTTCGAATCTGAGCTTTGGTTGAAAAGAAACACTTTCTGGTTGAATTGAGTTCTTTTGCTAATTTGATATACACTTTGCTGCAACTCCCCAGGGAAACACCAGATCACAAAATGGGGTAGTTTTTTAGCATTCCCGACTCAGGACACTACTAATATGTGTTTGTTGTTTGAATCTGAGCTTTGGTTGAAAAGAAACACTTTCTGGTTGAATTGAGTTCTTTTGCCAATTTGATATACACTTTGCTCTAACTCCCCAGGGAAACACCAGATCACAAAATGGAGTGTTTCTTTAGCTTTTCAGACTCAGGACACTACTAATATGTGTTTGTTGTTCGAATTTGAGCTTTGGTTCAAAAGAAACAGGTTCTGGTTGAATTGAGTTTTTCTGCCATTTCTAAGATACACTTTGCTGTAACTCCCCAGGGAAACACCAGATCACAAAATGGAGTGGTTTTTTTAGCTTTCCCGACTCAGGACACTACTAATATGTGTTTGTTGTTCGAATTTGAGCTTTGGTTCAAAAGAAACACTTTCTGGTTGAATTGAGTTCTTTTGCCAATTTGAGTTACACTTTGCTGTAACTCCCCAGGGAAACACCAGATCACAAAATGGAGTGTTTTTTTAGCTTTCCCGACTCAGGACACTACTAATATGTGTTTGTTGTTCGAATCTGAGCTTTAGTTCAAAAGAAACACGTTCTGGTTGAATTGAGTTTTTCTTCCATTTCTAAGATACACTTTGCTGTAACTCCCCAGGGAAACACCAGATCACAAAATGGAGTGTTTTTTTTAGCTTTCCCGACTCAGGACACTACTAATATGTGTTTGTTGTTCGAATTTGAGCTTTGGTTCAAAAGAAACACTTTCTGGTTGAATTGAGTTTTTCTGCCATTTCTAAGATACACTTTGCTGTAACTCCCCAGGGAAACACCAGATCACAAAATGGAGTGTTTTTTTAGCTTTCCCGACTCAGGACACTACTAATATGTGTTTGTTGTTCAAATCTGAGCTTTGGTTGAAAAGAAACACTTTCTGGTTGAATTGAGTTCTTTTGCTAATTTGATATACACTTTGCTGCAACTCCCCAGGGAAACACCAGATCACAAAATGGGGTAGTTTTTTAGCATTCCCGACTCAGGACACTACTAATATGTGTTTGTTGTTTGAATCTGAGCTTTGGTTGAAAAGAAACACTTTCTGGTTGAATTGAGTTCTTTTGCCAATTTGATATACACTTTGCTCTAACTCCCCAGGGAAACACCAGATCACAAAATGGAGTGTTTCTTTAGCTTTCCCGACTCAGGACACTACTAATATGTGTTTGTTGTTCGAATTTGAGCTTTGGTTCAAAAGAAACAGGTTCTGGTTGAATTGAGTTTTTCTGCCATTTCTAAGATACACTTTGCTGTAACTCCCCAGGGAAACACCAGATCACAAAATGGAGTGTGTTTTTTAGCTTTCCCGACTCAGGACACTACTAATATGTGTTTGTTGTTCGAATTTGAGCTTTGGTTCAAAAGAAACACTTTCTGGTTGAATTGAGTTCTTTTGCCAATTTGAGATACACTTTGCTGTAACTCCCCAGGGAAACACCAGATCACAAAATGGAGTGTTTTTTTTTGCTTTCCCGACTCAGGACACTACTAATATGTGTTTGTTGTTCGAATCTGAGCTTTAGTTCAAAAGAAACACGTTCTGGTTGAATTGAGTTTTTCTGCCATTTCTAAGATACACTTTGCTGTAACTCCCCAGGGAAACACCAGATCACAAAATGGAGTGTTTTTTTAGCTTTCCCGACTCAGGACACTACTAATATGTGTTTGTTGTTCGAATCTGAGCTTTAGTTCAAAAGAAACACGTTCTGGTTGAATTGAGTTCTTTTGCCAATTTGAGATACACTTTGCTGTAACTCCCCAGGGAAACACCAGATCACAAAATGGAGTGTTTTTTTTTAGCTTTCCCGACTGAGGACACTACTAATATGTGTTTGTTGTTCGAATTTGAGCTTTGGTTCAAAAGAAACAGGTTCTGGTTGAATTGAGTTTTTCTGCCATTTCTAAGATACACTTTGCTGTAACTCCCCAGGGAAACACCAGATCACAAAATGGAGTGTTTTTTTAGCTTTCCCGACTCAGGACACTACTAATATGTGTTTGTTGTTCGAATTTGAGCTTTGGTTCAAAAGAAACACTTTCTGGTTGAATTGAGTTCTTTTGCCAATTTGAGATACACTTTGCTGTAACTCCCCAGGGAAACACCAGATCACAAAATGGAGTGTTTTTTTAGCTTTCCCGACTCAGGACACTACTAATATGTGTTTGTTGTTCGAATCTGAGCTTTAGTTCAAAAGAAACACGTTCTGGTTGAATTGAGTTTTTCTGCCATTTCTAAGATACACTTTGCTGTAACTCCCCAGGGAAACACCAGATCACAAAATGGAGTGTTTTTTTAGCTTTCCCGACTCAGGACACTACTAATATGTGTTTGTTGTTCGAATTTGAGCTTTGGTTCAAAAGAAACACTTTCTGGTTGAATTGAGTTTTTCTGCCATTTCTAAGATACACTTTGCTGTAACTCCCCAGGGAAACACCAGATCACAAAATGGAGTGTTTTTTTAGCTTTCCCGACTCAGGACACTACTAATATGTGTTTGTTGTTCAAATCTGAGCTTTGGTTGAAAAGAAACACTTTCTGGTTGAATTGAGTTCTTTTGCTAATTTGATATACACTTTGCTGCAACTCCCCAGGGAAACACCAGATCACAAAATGGGGTAGTTTTTTAGCATTCCTGACTCAGGACACTACTAATATGTGTTTGTTGTTTGAATCTGAGCTTTGGTTGAAAAGAAACACTTTCTGGTTGAATTGAGTTCTTTTGCCAATTTGATATACACTTTGCTCTAACTCCCCAGGGAAACACCAGATCACAAAGTGGAGTGTTTCTTTAGCTTTCCCGACTCAGGACACTACTAATATGTGTTTGTTGTTCGAATTTGAGCTTTGGTTCAAAAGAAACAGGTTCTGGTTGAATTGAGTTTTTCTGCCATTTCTAAGATACACTTTGCTGTAACTCCCCAGGGAAACACCAGATCACAAAATGGAGTGTGTTTTTTAGCTTTCCCGACTCAGGACACTACTAATATGTGTTTGTTGTTCGAATTTGAGCTTTGGTTCAAAAGAAACACTTTCTGGTTGAATTGAGTTCTTTTGCCAATTTGAGATACACTTTGCTATAACTCCCCAGGGAAACACCAGATCACAAAATGGAGTGTTTTTTTAGCTTTCCCGACTCAGGACACTACTAATATGTGTTTGTTGTTCGAATTTGAGCTTTGGTTCAAAAGAAACACTTTCTGGTTGAATTGAGTTCTTTTGCCAATTTGAGATACACTTTGCTGTAACTCCCCAGGGAAACACCAGATCACAAAATGGAGTGTTTTTTTGGCTTTCCCGACTCAGGACACTACTAATATGTGTTTGTTGTTCGAATCTGAGCTTTGGTTGAAAAGAAACACTTTCTGGTTGAATTGAGTTCTTTTGCTAATTTGATATACACTTTGCTGCAACTCCCCAGGGAAACACCAGATCACAAAATGGAGTGTTTTTTTAGCTTTCCCGACTCAGGACACTACTAATATGTGTTTGTTGTTCGAATTTGAGCTTTGGTTCAAAAGAAACACTTTCTGGTTGAATTGAGTTTTTCTGCCATTTCTAAGATACACTTTGCTGTAACTCCCCAGGGAAACACCAGATCACAAAATGGAGTGTTTTTTTAGCTTTCCCGACTCAGGACACTACTAATATGTGTTTGTTGTTCGAATCTGAGCTTTGGTTGAAAAGAAACACTTTCTGGTTGAATTGAGTTCTTTTGCTAATTTGATATACACTTTGCTGCAACTCCCCAGGGAAACACCAGATCACAAAATGGGGTAGTTTTTTAGCATTCCCGACTCAGGACACTACTAATATGTGTTTGTTGTTTGAATCTGAGCTTTGGTTGAAAAGAAACACTTTCTGGTTGAATTGAGTTCTTTTGCCAATTTGATATACACTTTGCTCTAACTCCCCAGGGAAACACCAGATCACAAAATGGAGTGTTTCTTTAGCTTTCCAGACTCAGGACACTACTAATATGTGTTTGTTGTTCGAATTTGAGCTTTGGTTCAAAAGAAACAGGTTCTGGTTGAATTGAGTTTTTCTTCCATTTCTAAGATACACTTTGCTGTAACTCCCCAGGGAAACACCAGATCACAAAATGGAGTGTTTTTTTAGCTTTCCCGACTCAGGACACTACTAATATGTGTTTGTTGTTCGAATTTGAGCTTTGGTTCAAAAGAAACACTTTCTGGTTGAATTGAGTTCTTTTGCCAATTTGAGATACACTTTGCTGTAACTCCCCAGGGAAACACCAGATCACAAAATGGAGTGTTTTTTTAGCTTTCCCGACTCAGGACACTACTAATATGTGTTTGTTGTTCGAATCTGAGCTTTAGTTCAAAAGAAACACGTTCTGGTTGAATTGAGTTTTTCTGCCATTTCTAAGATACACTTTGCTGTAACTCCCCAGGGAAACACCAGATCACAAAATGGAGTGTTTTTTTAGCTTTCCCGACTCAGGACACTACTAATATGTGTTTGTTGTTCGAATTTGAGCTTTGGTTCAAAAGAAACACTTTCTGGTTGAATTGAGTTTTTCTGCCATTTCTAAGATACACTTTGCTGTAACTCCCCAGGGAAACACCAGATCACAAAATGGAGTGTTTTTTTAGCTTTCCCGACTCAGGACACTACTAATATGTGTTTGTTGTTCAAATCTGAGCTTTGGTTGAAAAGAAACACTTTCTGGTTGAATTGAGTTCTTTTGCCATTTTGAGATACACTTTGCTGTAACTCCCCAGGGAAACACCAGATCACAAAATGGAGTGTTTTTTTAGCTTTCCCGACTGAGGACACTACTAATATGTGTTTGTTGTTCGAATTTGAGCTTTGGTTCAAAAGAAACACTTTCTGGTTGAATTGAGTTCTTTTGCCAATTTGAGATCCACTTTGCTGTAACTCCGCAGGGAAACACCAGATCACAAAATGGAGTGTTTTTTTAGCTTTCCCGACTGAGGACACTACTAATATGTGTTTGTTGTTCGAATCTGAGCTTTAGTTCAAAAGAAACAGGTTCTGGTTGAATTGAGTTCTTTTGCCAATTTGAGATACACTTTGCTGTAACTCCGCAGGGAAACACCAGATCACAAAATGGAGTGTTTTTTTAGCTTTCCCGACTGAGGACACTACTAATATGTGTTTGTTGTTCGAATCTGAGCTTTAGTTCAAAAGAAACAGGTTCTGGTTGAATTGAGTTTTTCTGCAATTTCTAAGATACACTTTGCTGTAACTCCCCAGGGAAACACCAGATCACAAAATGGAGTGTTTTTTTAGCTTTCCCGACTAAGGACACTACTAATATGTGTTTGTTGTTCAAATCTGAGCTTTGGTTCAAAAGAAACACTTTCTGGTTGAATTGAGTTTTTCTGCCATTTCTAAGATACACTTTGCTGTAACTCCCCAGGGAAACACCAGATCACAAAATGGAGTGTTTTTTTAGCTTTCCCGACTCAGGACACTACTAATATGTGTTTGTTGTTCGAATCTGAGCTTTAGTTCAAAAGAAACACGTTCTGGTTGAATTGAGTTCTTTTGCCAATTTGAGATACACTTTGCTTTAACTCCCCAGGGAAACACCAGATCACAAAATGGAGTGTTTTTTTTTAGCTTTCCCGACTGAGGACACTACTAATATGTGTTTGTTGTTCGAATTTGAGCTTTGGTTCAAAAGAAACAGGTTCTGGTTGAATTGAGTTTTTCTGCCATTTCTAAGATACACTTTGCTGTAACTCCCCAGGGAAACACCAGATCACAAAATGGAGTGTTTTTTTAGCTTTCCCGACTCAGGACACTACTAATATGTGTTTGTTGTTCGAATTTGAGCTTTGGTTCAAAAGAAACACTTTCTGGTTGAATTGAGTTCTTTTGCCAATTTGAGATACACTTTGCTGTAACTCCCCAGGGAAACACCAGATCACAAAATGGAGTGTTTTTTTAGCTTTCCCGACTCAGGACACTACTAATATGTGTTTGTTGTTCGAATCTGAGCTTTAGTTCAAAAGAAACACGTTCTGGTTGAATTGAGTTTTTCTGCCATTTCTAAGATACACTTTGCTGTAACTCCCCAGGGAAACACCAGATCACAAAATGGAGTGTTTTTTTAGCTTTCCCGACTCAGGACACTACTAATATGTGTTTGTTGTTCGAATTTGAGCTTTGGTTCAAAAGAAACACTTTCTGGTTGAATTGAGTTTTTCTGCCATTTCTAAGATACACTTTGCTGTAACTCCCCAGGGAAACACCAGATCACAAAATGGAGTGTTTTTTTAGCTTTCCCGACTCAGGACACTACTAATATGTGTTTGTTGTTCAAATCTGAGCTTTGGTTGAAAAGAAACACTTTCTGGTTGAATTGAGTTCTTTTGCTAATTTGATATACACTTTGCTGCAACTCCCCAGGGAAACACCAGATCACAAAATGGGGTAGTTTTTTAGCATTCCTGACTCAGGACACTACTAATATGTGTTTGTTGTTTGAATCTGAGCTTTGGTTGAAAAGAAACACTTTCTGGTTGAATTGAGTTCTTTTGCCAATTTGATATACACTTTGCTCTAACTCCCCAGGGAAACACCAGATCACAAAGTGGAGTGTTTCTTTAGCTTTCCCGACTCAGGACACTACTAATATGTGTTTGTTGTTCGAATTTGAGCTTTGGTTCAAAAGAAACAGGTTCTGGTTGAATTCAGTTTTTCTGCCATTTCTAAGATACACTTTGCTGTAACTCCCCAGGGAAACACCAGATCACAAAATGGAGTGTGTTTTTTAGCTTTCCCGACTCAGGACACTACTAATATGTGTTTGTTGTTCGAATTTGAGCTTTGGTTCAAAAGAAACACTTTCTGGTTGAATTGAGTTCTTTTGCCAATTTGAGATACACTTTGCTGTAACTCCCCAGGGAAACACCAGATCACAAAATGGAGTGTTTTTTTAGCTTTCCCGACTCAGGACACTACTAATATGTGTTTGTTGTTCGAATTTGAGCTTTGGTTCAAAAGAAACACTTTCTGGTTGAATTGAGTTCTTTTGCCAATTTGAGATACACTTTGCTGTAACTCCCCAGGGAAACACCAGATCACAAAATGGAGTGTTTTTTTGGCTTTCCCGACTCAGGACACTACTAATATGTGTTTGTTGTTCGAATCTGAGCTTTGGTTGAAAAGAAACACTTTCTGGTTGAATTGAGTTCTTTTGCTAATTTGATATACACTTTGCTGCAACTCCCCAGGGAAACACCAGATCACAAAATGGAGTGTTTTTTTAGCTTTCCCGACTCAGGACACTACTAATATGTGTTTGTTGTTCGAATTTGAGCTTTGGTTCAAAAGAAACACTTTCTGGTTGAATTGAGTTTTTCTGCCATTTCTAAGATACACTTTGCTGTAACTCCCCAGGGAAACACCAGATCACAAAATGGAGTGTTTTTTTAGCTTTCCCGACTCAGGACACTACTAATATGTGTTTGTTGTTCGAATCTGAGCTTTGGTTGAAAAGAAACACTTTCTGGTTGAATTGAGTTCTTTTGCTAATTTGATATACACTTTGCTGCAACTCCCCAGGGAAACACCAGATCACAAAATGGGGTAGTTTTTTAGCATTCCCGACTCAGGACACTACTAATATGTGTTTGTTGTTTGAATCTGAGCTTTGGTTGAAAAGAAACACTTTCTGGTTGAATTGAGTTCTTTTGCCAATTTGATATACACTTTGCTCTAACTCCCCAGGGAAACACCAGATCACAAAATGGAGTGTTTCTTTAGCTTTCCAGACTCAGGACACTACTAATATGTGTTTGTTGTTCGAATTTGAGCTTTGGTTCAAAAGAAACAGGTTCTGGTTGAATTGAGTTTTTCTTCCATTTCTAAGATACACTTTGCTGTAACTCCCCAGGGAAACACCAGATCACAAAATGGAGTGTTTTTTTAGCTTTCCCGACTCAGGACACTACTAATATGTGTTTGTTGTTCGAATTTGAGCTTTGGTTCAAAAGAAACACTTTCTGGTTGAATTGAGTTCTTTTGCCAATTTGAGATACACTTTGCTGTAACTCCCCAGGGAAACACCAGATCACAAAATGGAGTGTTTTTTTAGCTTTCCCGACTCAGGACACTACTAATATGTGTTTGTTGTTCGAATCTGAGCTTTAGTTCAAAAGAAACACGTTCTGGTTGAATTGAGTTTTTCTGCCATTTCTAAGATACACTTTGCTGTAACTCCCCAGGGAAACACCAGATCACAAAATGGAGTGTTTTTTTTAGCTTTCCCGACTCAGGACACTACTAATATGTGTTTGTTGTTCGAATTTGAGCTTTGGTTCAAAAGAAACACTTTCTGGTTGAATTGAGTTTTTCTGCCATTTCTAAGATACACTTTGCTGTAACTCCCCAGGGAAACACCAGATCACAAAATGGAGTGTTTTTTTAGCTTTCCCGACTCAGGACACTACTAATATGTGTTTGTTGTTCAAATCTGAGCTTTGGTTGAAAAGAAACACTTTCTGGTTGAATTGAGTTCTTTTGCCATTTTGAGATACACTTTGCTGTAACTCCCCAGGGAAACACCAGATCACAAAATGGAGTGTTTTTTTAGCTTTCCCGACTGAGGACACTACTAATATGTGTTTGTTGTTCGAATTTGAGCTTTGGTTCAAAAGAAACACTTTCTGGTTGAATTGAGTTCTTTTGCCAATTTGAGATCCACTTTGCTGTAACTCCGCAGGGAAACACCAGATCACAAAATGGAGTGTTTTTTTAGCTTTCCCGACTGAGGACACTACTAATATGTGTTTGTTGTTCGAATCTGAGCTTTAGTTCAAAAGAAACAGGTTCTGGTTGAATTGAGTTCTTTTGCCAATTTGAGATACACTTTGCTGTAACTCCGCAGGGAAACACCAGATCACAAAATGGAGTGTTTTTTTAGCTTTCCCGACTGAGGACACTACTAATATGTGTTTGTTGTTCGAATCTGAGCTTTAGTTCAAAAGAAACAGGTTCTGGTTGAATTGAGTTTTTCTGCAATTTCTAAGATACACTTTGCTGTAACTCCCCAGGGAAACACCAGATCACAAAATGGAGTGTTTTTTTAGCTTTCCCGACTAAGGACACTACTAATATGTGTTTGTTGTTCAAATCTGAGCTTTGGTTCAAAAGAAACACTTTCTGGTTGAATTGAGTTTTTCTGCCATTTCTAAGATACACTTTGCTGTAACTCCCCAGGGAAACACCAGATCACAAAATGGAGTGTTTTTTTAGCTTTCCCGACTCAGGACACTACTAATATGTGTTTGTTGTTCGAATCTGAGCTTTGGTTGAAAAGAAACACTTTCTGGTTGAATTGAGTTCTTTTGCTAATTTGATATACACTTTGCTGCAACTCCCCAGGGAAACACCAGATCACAAAATGGGGTAGTTTTTTAGCATTCCCGACTCAGGACACTACTAATATGTGTTTGTTGTTTGAATCTGAGCTTTGGTTGAAAAGAAACACTTTCTGGTTGAATTGAGTTCTTTTGCCAATTTGATATACACTTTGCTCTAACTCCCCAGGGAAACACCAGATCACAAAATGGAGTGTTTCTTTAGCTTTTCAGACTCAGGACACTACTAATATGTGTTTGTTGTTCGAATTTGAGCTTTGGTTCAAAAGAAACAGGTTCTGGTTGAATTGAGTTTTTCTGCCATTTCTAAGATACACTTTGCTGTAACTCCCCAGGGAAACACCAGATCACAAAATGGAGTGTTTTTTTAGCTTTCCCGACTCAGGACACTACTAATATGTGTTTGTTGTTCGAATTTGAGCTTTGGTTCAAAAGAAACACTTTCTGGTTGAATTGAGTTCTTTTGCCAATTTGAGTTACACTTTGCTGTAACTCCCCAGGGAAACACCAGATCACAAAATGGAGTGTTTTTTAGCTTTCCCGACTCAGGACACTACTAATATGTGTTTGTTGTTCGAATCTGAGCTTTAGTTCAAAAGAAACACGTTCTGGTTGAATTGAGTTTTTCTTCCATTTCTAAGATACACTTTGCTGTAACTCCCCAGGGAAACACCAGATCACAAAATGGAGTGTTTTTTTTAGCTTTCCCGACTCAGGACACTACTAATATGTGTTTGTTGTTCGAATTTGAGCTTTGGTTCAAAAGAAACACTTTCTGGTTGAATTGAGTTTTTCTGCCATTTCTAAGATACACTTTGCTGTAACTCCCCAGGGAAACACCAGATCACAAAATGGAGTGTTTTTTTAGCTTTCCCGACTCAGGACACTACTAATATGTGTTTGTTGTTCAAATCTGAGCTTTGGTTGAAAAGAAACACTTTCTGGTTGAATTGAGTTCTTTTGCTAATTTGATATACACTTTGCTGCAACTCCCCAGGGAAACACCAGATCACAAAATGGGGTAGTTTTTTAGCATTCCCGACTCAGGACACTACTAATATGTGTTTGTTGTTTGAATCTGAGCTTTGGTTGAAAAGAAACACTTTCTGGTTGAATTGAGTTCTTTTGCCAATTTGATATACACTTTGCTCTAACTCCCCAGGGAAACACCAGATCACAAAATGGAGTGTTTCTTTAGCTTTCCCGACTCAGGACACTACTAATATGTGTTTGTTGTTCGAATTTGAGCTTTGGTTCAAAAGAAACAGGTTCTGGTTGAATTGAGTTTTTCTGCCATTTCTAAGATACACTTTGCTGTAACTCCCCAGGGAAACACCAGATCACAAAATGGAGTGTGTTTTTTAGCTTTCCCGACTCAGGACACTACTAATATGTGTTTGTTGTTCGAATTTGAGCTTTGGTTCAAAAGAAACACTTTCTGGTTGAATTGAGTTCTTTTGCCAATTTGAGATACACTTTGCTGTAACTCCCCAGGGAAACACCAGATCACAAAATGGAGTGTTTTTTTTTGCTTTCCCGACTCAGGACACTACTAATATGTGTTTGTTGTTCGAATCTGAGCTTTAGTTCAAAAGAAACACGTTCTGGTTGAATTGAGTTTTTCTGCCATTTCTAAGATACACTTTGCTGTAACTCCCCAGGGAAACACCAGATCACAAAATGGAGTGTTTTTTTAGCTTTCCCGACTCAGGACACTACTAATATGTGTTTGTTGTTCGAATCTGAGCTTTAGTTCAAAAGAAACACGTTCTGGTTGAATTGAGTTCTTTTGCCAATTTGAGATACACTTTGCTGTAACTCCCCAGGGAAACACCAGATCACAAAATGGAGTGTTTTTTTTTAGCTTTCCCGACTGAGGACACTACTAATATGTGTTTGTTGTTCGAATTTGAGCTTTGGTTCAAAAGAAACAGGTTCTGGTTGAATTGAGTTTTTCTGCCATTTCTAAGATACACTTTGCTGTAACTCCCCAGGGAAACACCAGATCACAAAATGGAGTGTTTTTTTAGCTTTCCCGACTCAGGACACTACTAATATGTGTTTGTTGTTCGAATTTGAGCTTTGGTTCAAAAGAAACACTTTCTGGTTGAATTGAGTTCTTTTGCCAATTTGAGATACACTTTGCTGTAACTCCCCAGGGAAACACCAGATCACAAAATGGAGTGTTTTTTTAGCTTTCCCGACTCAGGACACTACTAATATGTGTTTGTTGTTCGAATCTGAGCTTTAGTTCAAAAGAAACACGTTCTGGTTGAATTGAGTTTTTCTGCCATTTCTAAGATACACTTTGCTGTAACTCCCCAGGGAAACACCAGATCACAAAATGGAGTGTTTTTTTAGCTTTCCCGACTCAGGACACTACTAATATGTGTTTGTTGTTCGAATTTGAGCTTTGGTTCAAAAGAAACACTTTCTGGTTGAATTGAGTTTTTCTGCCATTTCTAAGATACACTTTGCTGTAACTCCCCAGGGAAACACCAGATCACAAAATGGAGTGTTTTTTTAGCTTTCCCGACTCAGGACACTACTAATATGTGTTTGTTGTTCAAATCTGAGCTTTGGTTGAAAAGAAACACTTTCTGGTTGAATTGAGTTCTTTTGCTAATTTGATATACACTTTGCTGCAACTCCCCAGGGAAACACCAGATCACAAAATGGGGTAGTTTTTTAGCATTCCTGACTCAGGACACTACTAATATGTGTTTGTTGTTTGAATCTGAGCTTTGGTTGAAAAGAAACACTTTCTGGTTGAATTGAGTTCTTTTGCCAATTTGATATACACTTTGCTCTAACTCCCCAGGGAAACACCAGATCACAAAGTGGAGTGTTTCTTTAGCTTTCCCGACTCAGGACACTACTAATATGTGTTTGTTGTTCGAATTTGAGCTTTGGTTCAAAAGAAACAGGTTCTGGTTGAATTGAGTTTTTCTGCCATTTCTAAGATACACTTTGCTGTAACTCCCCAGGGAAACACCAGATCACAAAATGGAGTGTGTTTTTTAGCTTTCCCGACTCAGGACACTACTAATATGTGTTTGTTGTTCGAATTTGAGCTTTGGTTCAAAAGAAACACTTTCTGGTTGAATTGAGTTCTTTTGCCAATTTGAGATACACTTTGCTGTAACTCCCCAGGGAAACACCAGATCACAAAATGGAGTGTTTTTTTTTGCTTTCCCGACTCATGACACTACTAATATGTGTTTGTTGTTCAAATCTGAGCTTTAGTTCAAAAGAAACACGTTCTGGTTGAATTGAGTTCTTTTGCTAATTTGATATACACTTTGTTGTAACTCCCCAGGGAAACACCAGATCACAAAATGGGGTAGTTTTTTAGCATTCCCGACTCAGGACACTACTAATATGTGTTTGTTGTTTGAATCTGAGCTTTGGTTGAAAAGAAACACTTTCTGGTTGAATTGAGTTCTTTTGCCAATTTGATATACACTTTGCTGTAACTCCCCAGGGAAACACCAGATAACAAAATGGAGTGTTTTTTTAGCTTTCCCGACTGAGGACACTACTAATATGTGTTTGTTGTTCGAATTTGAGCTTTGGTTCAAAAGAAACACTTTCTGGTTGAATTGAGTTCTTTTGCCAATTTGAGATACACTTTGCTGTAACTCCGCAGGGAAACACCAGATCACAAAATGGAGTGTTTTTTTAGCTTTCCCGACTGAAGACACTACTAATATGTGTTTGTTGTTCGAATCTGAGCTTTAGTTCAAAAGAAACAGGTTCTGGTTGAATTGAGTTTTTCTGCAATTTCTAAGATACACTTTGCTGTAACTCCCCAGGGAAACACCAGATCACAAAATGGAGTGTTTTTTTAGCTTTCCCGACTAAGGACACTACTAATATGTGTTTGTTGTTAAAATCTGAGCTTTGGTTGAAAAGAAACACTTTCTGGTTGAATTGAGTTTTTCTGCCATTTCTAAGATACACTTTGTTGTAACTCCCCAGGGAAACACCAGATCACAAAATGGAGTGTTTTTTTAGCTTTCCCGACTCAGGACACTACTAATATGTGTTTGTTGTTCGAATTTGAGCTTTGGTTCAAAAGAAACACTTTCTGGTTGAATTGAGTTCTTTTGCCAATTTGAGATACACTTTGCTGTAACTCCCCAGGGAAACACCAGATCACAAAATGGAGTGTTTTTTTGGCTTTCCCGACTCAGGACACTACTAATATGTGTTTGTTGTTCGAATCTGAGCTTTGGTTGAAAAGAAACACTTTCTGGTTGAATTGAGTTCTTTTGCTAATTTGATATACACTTTGCTGCAACTCCCCAGGGAAACACCAGATCACAAAATGGCGTAGTTTTTTAGCATTCCCGACTCAGGACACTACTAATATTTGTTTGTTGTTTGAATCTGAGCTTTGGTTGAAAAGAAACACTTTCTGGTTGAATTGAGTTCTTTTGCCAATTTGATATACACTTTGCTCTAACTCCCCAGGGAAACACCAGATCACAAAATGGAGTGTTTTTTTAGCTTTCCCGACTCAGGACACTACTAATATGTGTTTGTTGTTCGAATTTGAGCTTTGGTTCAAAAGAAACAGGTTCTGGTTGAATTGAGTTTTTCTTCCATTTCTAAGATACACTTTGCTGTAACTCCCCAGGGAAACACCAGATCACAAAATGGAGTGTTTTTTTAGCTTTCCCGACTCAGGACACTACTAATATGTGTTTGTTGTTCAAATCTGAGCTTTGGTTGAAAAGAAACACTTTCTGGTTGAATTGAGTTCTTTTGCTAATTTGATATACACTTTGCTGCAACTCCCCAGGGAAACACCAGATCACAAAATGGGGTAGTTTTTTAGCATTCCCGACTCAGGACACTACTAATATGTGTTTGTTGTTTGAATCTGAGCTTTG
Source organism: Thamnophis sirtalis (assembly GCF_051295495.1). Classification (NCBI taxonomy): domain Eukaryota; kingdom Metazoa; phylum Chordata; class Lepidosauria; order Squamata; family Natricidae; genus Thamnophis; species Thamnophis sirtalis. The sequence goes on along the minus strand of NW_028261417.1, from coordinate 112,002 downwards.
GTTGAAAAGAAACACTTTCTGGTTGAATTGAGTTCTTTTGCCAATTTGATATACACTTTGCTCTAACTCCCCAGGGAAACACCAGATCACAAAATGGAGTGTTTCTTTAGCTTTCCCGACTAAGGACACTACTAATATGTGTTTGTTGTTCGAATTTGAGCTTTGGTTCAAAAGAAACAGGTTCTGGTTGAATTGAGTTTTTCTGCCATTTCTAAGATACACTTTGCTGTAACTCCCCAGGGAAACACCAGATCACAAAATGGAGTGTGTTTTTTAGCTTTCCCGACTCAGGACACTACTAATATGTGTTTGTTGTTCGAATTTGAGCTTTGGTTCAAAAGAAACACTTTCTGGTTGAATTGAGTTCTTTTGCCAATTTGAGATACACTTTGCTGTAACTCCCCAGGGAAACACCAGATCACAAAATGGAGTGTTTTTTTTTGCTTTCCCGACTCAGGACACTACTAATATGTGTTTGTTGTTCGAATCTGAGCTTTAGTTCAAAAGAAACACGTTCTGGTTGAATTGAGTTTTTCTGCCATTTCTAAGATACACTTTGCTGTAACTCCCCAGGGAAACACCAGATCACAAAATGGAGTGTTTTTTTAGCTTTCCCGACTCAGGACACTACTAATATGTGTTTGTTGTTCGAATCTGAGCTTTAGTTCAAAAGAAACACGTTCTGGTTGAATTGAGTTCTTTTGCCAATTTGAGATACACTTTGCTGTAACTCCCCAGGGAAACACCAGATCACAAAATGGAGTGTTTTTTTTTAGCTTTCCCGACTGAGGACACTACTAATATGTGTTTGTTGTTCGAATTTGAGCTTTGGTTCAAAAGAAACAGGTTCTGGTTGAATTGAGTTTTTCTGCCATTTCTAAGATACACTTTGCTGTAACTCCCCAGGGAAACACCAGATCACAAAATGGAGTGTTTTTTTAGCTTTCTCGACTCAGGACACTACTAATATGTGTTTGTTGTTCGAATTTGAGCTTTGGTTCAAAAGAAACACTTTCTGGTTGAATTGAGTTCTTTTGCCAATTTGAGATACACTTTGCTGTAACTCCCCAGGGAAACACCAGATCACAAAATGGAGTGTTTTTTTAGCTTTCCCGACTCAGGACACTACTAATATGTGTTTGTTGTTCGAATCTGAGCTTTAGTTCAAAAGAAACACGTTCTGGTTGTATTGAGTTTTTCTGCCATTTCTAAGATACACTTTGCTGTAACTCCCCAGGGAAACACCAGATCACAAAATGGAGTGTTTTTTTAGCTTTCCCGACTCAGGACACTACTAATATGTGTTTGTTGTTCGAATTTGAGCTTTGGTTCAAAAGAAACACTTTCTGGTTGAATTGAGTTTTTCTGCCATTTCTAAGATACACTTTGCTGTAACTCCCCAGGGAAACACCAGATCACAAAATGGAGTGTTTTTTTAGCTTTCCCGACTCAGGACACTACTAATATGTGTTTGTTGTTCAAATCTGAGCTTTGGTTGAAAAGAAACACTTTCTGGTTGAATTGAGTTCTTTTGCTAATTTGATATACACTTTGCTGCAACTCCCCAGGGAAACACCAGATCACAAAATGGGGTAGTTTTTTAGCATTCCTGACTCAGGACACTACTAATATGTGTTTGTTGTTTGAATCTGAGCTTTGGTTGAAAAGAAACACTTTCTGGTTGAATTGAGTTCTTTTGCCAATTTGATATACACTTTGCTCTAACTCCCCAGGGAAACACCAGATCACAAAGTGGAGTGTTTCTTTAGCTTTCCCGACTCAGGACACTACTAATATGTGTTTGTTGTTCGAATTTGAGCTTTGGTTCAAAAGAAACAGGTTCTGGTTGAATTGAGTTTTTCTGCCATTTCTAAGATACACTTTGCTGTAACTCCCCAGGGAAACACCAGATCACAAAATGGAGTGTGTTTTTTAGCTTTCCCGACTCAGGACACTACTAATATGTGTTTGTTGTTCGAATTTGAGCTTTGGTTCAAAAGAAACACGTTCTGGTTGAATTGAGTTCTTTTGCTAATTTGATATACACTTTGTTGTAACTCCCCAGGGAAACACCAGATCACAAAATGGGGTAGTTTTTTAGCATTCCCGACTCAGGACACTACTAATATGTGTTTGTTGTTTGAATCTGAGCTTTGGTTGAAAAGAAACACTTTCTGGTTGAATTGAGTTCTTTTGCCAATTTGATATACACTTTGCTGTAACTCCCCAGGGAAACACCAGATAACAAAATGGAGTGTTTTTTTAGCTTTCCCGACTGAGGACACTACTAATATGTGTTTGTTGTTCGAATTTGAGCTTTGGTTCAAAAGAAACACTTTCTGGTTGAATTGAGTTCTTTTGCCAATTTGAGATACACTTTGCTGTAACTCCGCAGGGAAACACCAGATCACAAAATGGAGTGTTTTTTTAGCTTTCCCGACTGAAGACACTACTAATATGTGTTTGTTGTTCGAATCTGAGCTTTAGTTCAAAAGAAACAGGTTCTGGTTGAATTGAGTTTTTCTGCAATTTCTAAGATACACTTTGCTGTAACTCCCCAGGGAAACACCAGATCACAAAATGGAGTGTTTTTTTAGCTTTCCCGACTAAGGACACTACTAATATGTGTTTGTTGTTAAAATCTGAGCTTTGGTTGAAAAGAAACACTTTCTGGTTGAATTGAGTTTTTCTGCCATTTCTAAGATACACTTTGTTGTAACTCCCCAGGGAAACACCAGATCACAAAATGGAGTGTTTTTTTAGCTTTCCCGACTCAGGACACTACTAATATGTGTTTGTTGTTCGAATTTGAGCTTTGGTTCAAAAGAAACACTTTCTGGTTGAATTGAGTTCTTTTGCCAATTTGAGATACACTTTGCTGTAACTCCCCAGGGAAACACCAGATCACAAAATGGAGTGTTTTTTTGGCTTTCCCGACTCAGGACACTACTAATATGTGTTTGTTGTTCGAATCTGAGCTTTGGTTGAAAAGAAACACTTTCTGGTTGAATTGAGTTCTTTTGCTAATTTGATATACACTTTGCTGCAACTCCCCAGGGAAACACCAGATCACAAAATGGGGTAGTTTTTTAGCATTCCCGACTCAGGACACTACTAATATTTGTTTGTTGTTTGAATCTGAGCTTTGGTTGAAAAGAAACACTTTCTGGTTGAATTGAGTTCTTTTGCCAATTTGATATACACTTTGCTCTAACTCCCCAGGGAAACACCAGATCACAAAATGGAGTGTTTTTTTAGCTTTCCCGACTCAGGACACTACTAATATGTGTTTGTTGTTCGAATTTGAGGTTTGGTTCAAAAGAAACAGGTTCTGGTTGAATTGAGTTTTTCTTCCATTTCTAAGATACACTTTGCTGTAACTCCCCAGGGAAACACCAGATCACAAAATGGAGTGTTTTTTTAGCTTTCCCGACTCAGGACACTACTAATATGTGTTTGTTGTTCGAATTTGAGCTTTGGTTCAAAAGAAACACTTTCTGGTTGAATTGAGTTCTTTTGCCAATTTGAGATACACTTTGCTGTAACTCCGCAGGGAAACACCAGATCACAAAATGGAGTGTTTTTTTAGCTTTCCCGACTGAGGACACTACTAATATGTGTTTGTTGTTCGAATCTGAGCTTTAGTTCAAAAGAAACAGGTTCTGGTTGAATTGAGTTTTTCTGCAATTTCTAAGATACACTTTGCTGTAACTCCCCAGGGAAACACCAGATCACAAAATGGAGTGTTTTTTTAGCTTTCCCGACTAAGGACACTACTAATATGTGTTTGTTGTTCAAATCTGAGCTTTGGTTGAAAAGAAACACTTTCTGGTTGAATTGAGTTTTTCTGCCATTTCTAAGATACACTTTGTTGTAACTCCCCAGGGAAACACCAGATCACAAAATGGAGTGTTTTTTTAGCTTTCCCGACTCAGGACACTACTAATATGTGTTTGTTGTTCAAATTTGAGCTTTGGTTCAAAAGAAACACTTTCTGGTTGAATTGAGTTCTTTTGCCAATTTGAGATACACTTTGCTGTAACTCCCCAGGGAAACACCAGATCACAAAATGGAGTGTTTTTTTGGCTTTCCCGACTCAGGACACTACTAATATGTGTTTGTTGTTCGAATTTGAGCTTTGGTTGAAAAGAAACACTTTCTGGTTGAATTGAGTTCTTTTGCCAATTTGATATACACTTTGCTCTAACTCCCCAGGGAAACACCAGATCACAAAATGGAGTGTTTTTTTAGCTTTCCCGACTCAGGACACTACTAATATGTGTTTGTTGTTCGAATTTGAGCTTTGGTTCAAAAGAAACAGGTTCTGGTTGAATTGAGTTTTTCTTCCATTTCTAAGATACACTTTGCTGTAACTCCCCAGGGAAACACCAGATCACAAAATGGAGTGTTTTTTTAGCTTTCCCGACTCAGGACACTACTAATATGTGTTTGTTGTTCGAATTTGAGCTTTGGTTCAAAAGAAACACTTTCTGGTTGAATTGAGTTCTTTTGCCAATTTGAGATACACTTTGCTGTAACTCCGCAGGGAAACACCAGATCACAAAATGGAGTGTTTTTTTAGCTTTCCCGACTGAGGACACTACTAATATGTGTTTGTTGTTCGAATCTGAGCTTTAGTTCAAAAGAAACAGGTTCTGGTTGAATTGAGTTTTTCTGCAATTTCTAAGATACACTTTGCTGTAACTCCCCAGGGAAACACCAGATCACAAAATGGAGTGTTTTTTTAGCTTTCCCGACTCAGGACACTACTAATATGTGTTTGTTGTTCAAATCTGAGCTTTGGTTGAAAAGAAACACTTTCTGGTTGAATTGAGTTCTTTTGCTAATTTGATATACACTTTGCTGCAACTCCCCAGGGAAACACCAGATCACAAAATGGGGTAGTTTTTTTAGCATTCCCGACTCAGGACACTACTAATATGTGTTTGTTGTTTGAATCTGAGCTTTGGTTCAAAAGAAACACTTTCTGGTTGAATTGAGTTCTTTTGCCAATTTGAGATACACTTTGCTGTAACTCCCCAGGGAAACACCAGATCACAAAATGGAGTGTTTTTTTAGCTTTCCCGACTCAGGACACTACTAATATGTGTTTGTTGTTCGAATCTGAGCTTTAGTTCAAAAGAAACACATTCTGGTTGAATTGAGTTTTTCTGCCATTTCTAAGATACACTTTGCTGTAACTCCCCAGGGAAACACCAGATCACAAAATGGAGTGTTTTTTTAGCTTTCCCGACTCAGGACACTACTAATATGTGTTTGTTGTTCGAATTTGAGCTTTGGTTCAAAAGAAACACTTTCTGGTTGAATTGAGTTTTTCTGCCATTTCTAAGATACACTTTGCTGTAACTCCCCAGGGAAACACCAGATCACAAAATGGAGTGTTTTTTTAGCTTTCCCGACTCAGGACACTACTAATATGTGTTTGTTGTTCAAATCTGAGCTTTGGTTGAAAAGAAACACTTTCTGGTTGAATTGAGTTCTTTTGCTAATTTGATATACACTTTGCTGCAACTCCCCAGGGAAACACCAGATCACAAAATGGGGTAGTTTTTTAGCATTCCCGACTCAGGACACTACTAATATGTGTTTGTTGTTTGAATCTGAGCTTTGGTTGAAAAGAAACACTTTCTGGTTGAATTGAGTTCTTTTGCCAATTTGATATACACTTTGCTCTAACTCCCCAGGGAAACACCAGATCACAAAATGGAGTGTTTCTTTAGCTTTCCCGACTCAGGACACTACTAATATGTGTTTGTTGTTCGAATTTGAGCTTTGGTTGAAAAGAAACACTTTCTGGTTGAATTGAGTTCTTTTGCCAATTTGATATACACTTTGCTCTAACTCCCCAGGGAAACACCAGATCACAAAATGGAGTGTTTTTTTAGCTTTCCCGACTCAGGACACTACTAATATGTGTTTGTTGTTCGAATTTGAGCTTTGGTTCAAAAGAAACAGGTTCTGGTTGAATTGAGTTTTTCTTCCATTTCTAAGATACACTTTGCTGTAACTCCCCAGGGAAACACCAGATCACAAAATGGAGTGTTTTTTTAGCTTTCCCGACTCAGGACACTACTAATATGTGTTTGTTGTTCGAATTTGAGCTTTGGTTCAAAAGAAACACTTTCTGGTTGAATTGAGTTCTTTTGCCAATTTGAGATACACTTTGCTGTAACTCCGCAGGGAAACACCAGATCACAAAATGGAGTGTTTTTTTAGCTTTCCCGACTGAGGACACTACTAATATGTGTTTGTTGTTCGAATCTGAGCTTTAGTTCAAAAGAAACAGGTTCTGGTTGAATTGAGTTTTTCTGCAATTTCTAAGATACACTTTGCTGTAACTCCCCAGGGAAACACCAGATCACAAAATGGAGTGTTTTTTTAGCTTTCCCGACTCAGGACACTACTAATATGTGTTTGTTGTTCAAATCTGAGCTTTGGTTGAAAAGAAACACTTTCTGGTTGAATTGAGTTCTTTTGCTAATTTGATATACACTTTGCTGCAACTCCCCAGGGAAACACCAGATCACAAAATGGGGTAGTTTTTTTAGCATTCCCGACTCAGGACACTACTAATATGTGTTTGTTGTTTGAATCTGAGCTTTGGTTCAAAAGAAACACTTTCTGGTTGAATTGAGTTCTTTTGCCAATTTGAGATACACTTTGCTGTAACTCCCCAGGGAAACACCAGATCACAAAATGGAGTGTTTTTTTAGCTTTCCCGACTCAGGACACTACTAATATGTGTTTGTTGTTCGAATCTGAGCTTTAGTTCAAAAGAAACACATTCTGGTTGAATTGAGTTTTTCTGCCATTTCTAAGATACACTTTGCTGTAACTCCCCAGGGAAACACCAGATCACAAAATGGAGTGTTTTTTTTAGCTTTCCCGACTCAGGACACTACTAATATGTGTTTGTTGTTCGAATTTGAGCTTTGGTTCAAAAGAAACACTTTCTGGTTGAATTGAGTTTTTCTGCCATTTCTAAGATACACTTTGCTGTAACTCCCCAGGGAAACACCAGATCACAAAATGGAGTGTTTTTTTAGCTTTCCCGACTCAGGACACTACTAATATGTGTTTGTTGTTCAAATCTGAGCTTTGGTTGAAAAGAAACACTTTCTGGTTGAATTGAGTTCTTTTGCTAATTTGATATACACTTTGCTGCAACTCCCCAGGGAAACACCAGATCACAAAATGGGGTAGTTTTTTAGCATTCCCGACTCAGGACACTACTAATATGTGTTTGTTGTTTGAATCTGAGCTTTGGTTGAAAAGAAACACTTTCTGGTTGAATTGAGTTCTTTTGCCAATTTGATATACACTTTGCTCTAACTCCCCAGGGAAACACCAGATCACAAAATGGAGTGTTTCTTTAGCTTTCCCGACTCAGGACACTACTAATATGTGTTTGTTGTTCGAATTTGAGCTTTGGTTCAAAAGAAACAGGTTCTGGTTGAATTGAGTTTTTCTGCCATTTCTAAGATACACTTTGCTGTAACTCCCCAGGGAAACACCAGATCACAAAATGGAGTGTGTTTTTTAGCTTTCCCGACTCAGGACACTACTAATATGTGTTTGTTGTTCGAATCTGAGCTTTAGTTCAAAAGAAACACGTTCTGGTTGAATTGAGTTTTTCTGCCATTTCTAAGATACACTTTGCTGTAACTCCCCAGGGAAACACCAGATCACAAAATGGAGTGTTTTTTTAGCTTTCCCGACTCAGGACACTACTAATATGTGTTTGTTGTTCGAATCTGAGCTTTAGTTCAAAAGAAACACGTTCTGGTTGAATTGAGTTCTTTTGCCAATTTGAGATACACTTTGCTGTAACTCCCCAGGGAAACACCAGATCACAAAATGGAGTGTTTTTTTTTAGCTTTCCCGACTGAGGACACTACTAATATGTGTTTGTTGTTCGAATTTGAGCTTTGGTTCAAAAGAAACAGGTTCTGGTTGAATTGAGTTTTTCTGCCATTTCTAAGATACACTTTGCTGTAACTCCCCAGGGAAACACCAGATCACAAAATGGAGTGTTTTTTTAGCTTTCCCGACTCAGGACACTACTAATATGTGTTTGTTGTTCGAATTTGAGCTTTGGTTCAAAAGAAACACTTTCTGGTTGAATTGAGTTCTTTTGCCAATTTGAGATACACTTTGCTGTAACTCCCCAGGGAAACACCAGATCACAAAATGGAGTGTTTTTTTAGCTTTCCCGACTCAGGACACTACTAATATGTGTTTGTTGTTCGAATCTGAGCTTTAGTTCAAAAGAAACACGTTCTGGTTGAATTGAGTTTTTCTGCCATTTCTAAGATACACTTTGCTGTAACTCCCCAGGGAAACACCAGATCACAAAATGGAGTGTTTTTTTAGCTTTCCCGACTCAGGACACTACTAATATGTGTTTGTTGTTCGAATCTGAGCTTTAGTTCAAAAGAAACACGTTCTGGTTGAATTGAGTTCTTTTGCCAATTTGAGATACACTGCTGTAACTCCCCAGGGAAACACCAGATCACAAAATGGAGTGTTTTTTTTTTAGCTTTCCCGACTGAGGACACTACTAATATGTGTTTGTTGTTCGAATTTGAGCTTTGGTTCAAAAGAAACAGGTTCTGGTTGAATTGAGTTTTTCTGCCATTTCTAAGATACACTTTGCTGTAACTCCCCAGGGAAACACCAGATCACAAAATGGAGTGTTTTTTTAGCTTTCCCGACTCAGGACACTACTAATATGTGTTTGTTGTTCGAATTTGAGCTTTGGTTCAAAAGAAACACTTTCTGGTTGAATTGAGTTCTTTTGCCAATTTGAGATACACTTTGCTGTAACTCCCCAGGGAAACACCAGATCACAAAATGGAGTGTTTTTTTAGCTTTCCCGACTCAGGACACTACTAATATGTGTTTGTTGTTCGAATCTGAGCTTTAGTTCAAAAGAAACACGTTCTGGTTGAATTGAGTTTTTCTGCCATTTCTAAGATACACTTTGCTGTAACTCCCCAGGGAAACACCAGATCACAAAATGGAGTGTTTTTTTAGCTTTCCCGACTCAGGACACTACTAATATGTGTTTGTTGTTCGAATTTGAGCTTTGGTTCAAAAGAAACACTTTCTGGTTGAATTGAGTTTTTCTGCCATTTCTAAGATACACTTTGCTGTAACTCCCCAGGGAAACACCAGATCACAAAATGGAGTGTTTTTTTAGCTTTCCCGACTCAGGACACTACTAATATGTGTTTGTTGTTCAAATCTGAGCTTTGGTTGAAAAGAAACACTTTCTGGTTGAATTGAGTTCTTTTGCTAATTTGATATACACTTTGCTGCAACTCCCCAGGGAAACACCAGATCACAAAATGGGGTAGTTTTTTAGCATTCCCGACTCAGGACACTACTAATATGTGTTTGTTGTTTGAATCTGAGCTTTGGTTGAAAAGAAACACTTTCTGGTTGAATTGAGTTCTTTTGCCAATTTGATATACACTTTGCTCTAACTCCCCAGGGAAACACCAGATCACAAAGTGGAGTGTTTCTTTAGCTTTCCCGACTCAGGACACTACTAATATGTGTTTGTTGTTCGAATTTGAGCTTTGGTTCAAAAGAAACAGGTTCTGGTTGAATTGAGTTTTTCTGCCATTTCTAAGATACACTTTGCTGTAACTCCCCAGGGAAACACCAGATCACAAAATGGAGTGTGTTTTTTAGCTTTCCCGACTCAGGACACTACTAATATGTGTTTGTTGTTCGAATTTGAGCTTTGGTTCAAAAGAAACACTTTCTGGTTGAATTGAGTTCTTTTGCCAATTTGAGATACACTTTGCTGTAACTCCCCAGGGAAACACCAGATCACAAAATGGAGTGTTTTTTTTTGCTTTCCCGACTCAGGACACTACTAATATGTGTTTGTTGTTCAAATCTGAGCTTTAGTTCAAAAGAAACACGTTCTGGTTGAATTGAGTTTTTCTGCCATTTCTAAGATACACTTTGCTGTAACTCCCCAGGGAAACACCAGATCACAAAATGGAGTGTTTTTTTTTAGCTTTCCCGACTGAGGACACTACTAATATGTGTTTGTTGTTCGAATCTGAGCTTTAGTTCAAAAGAAACACTTTCTGGTTGAATTGAGTTCTTTTGCTAATTTGATATACACTTTGTTGTAACTCCCCAGGGAAACACCAGATCACAAAATGGGGTAGTTTTTTAGCATTCCCGACTCAGGACACTACTAATATGTGTTTGTTGTTTGAATCTGAGCTTTGGTTGAAAAGAAACACTTTCTGGTTGAATTGAGTTCTTTTGCCAATTTGATATACACTTTGCTGTAACTCCCCAGGGAAACACCAGATAACAAAATGGAGTGTTTTTTTAGCTTTCCCGACTGAGGACACTACTAATATGTGTTTGTTGTTCGAATTTGAGCTTTGGTTCAAAAGAAACACTTTCTGGTTGAATTGAGTTCTTTTGCCAATTTGAGATACACTTTGCTGTAACTCCGCAGGGAAACACCAGATCACAAAATGGAGTGTTTTTTTAGCTTTCCCGACTGAAGACACTACTAATATGTGTTTGTTGTTCGAATCTGAGCTTTAGTTCAAAAGAAACAGGTTCTGGTTGAATTGAGTTTTTCTGCAATTTCTAAGATACACTTTGCTGTAACTCCCCAGGGAAACACCAGATCACAAAATGGAGTGTTTTTTTAGCTTTCCCGACTAAGGACACTACTAATATGTGTTTGTTGTTCAAATCTGAGCTTTGGTTGAAAAGAAACACTTTCTGGTTGAATTGAGTTTTTCTGCCATTTCTAAGATACACTTTGTTGTAACTCCCCAGGGAAACACCAGATCACAAAATGGAGTGTTTTTTTAGCTTTCCCGACTCAGGACACTACTAATATGTGTTTGTTGTTCGAATTTGAGCTTTGGTTCAAAAGAAACACTTTCTGGTTGAATTGAGTTCTTTTGCCAATTTGAGATACACTTTGCTGTAACTCCCCAGGGAAACACCAGATCACAAAATGGAGTGTTTTTTTAGCTTTCCCGACTCAGGACACTACTAATATGTGTTTGTTGTTCGAATCTGAGCTTTAGTTCAAAAGAAACACGTTCTGGTTGAATTGAGTTTTTCTGCCATTTCTAAGATACACTTTGCTGTAACTCCCCAGGGAAACACCAGATCACAAAATGGAGTGTTTTTTTAGCTTTCCCGACTCAGGACACTACTAATATGTGTTTGTTGTTCGAATTTGAGCTTTGGTTCAAAAGAAACACTTTCTGGTTGAATTGAGTTTTTCTGCCATTTCTAAGATACACTTTGCTGTAACTCCCCAGGGAAACACCAGATCACAAAATGGAGTGTTTTTTTAGCTTTCCCGACTCAGGACACTACTAATATGTGTTTGTTGTTCAAATCTGAGCTTTGGTTGAAAAGAAACACTTTCTGGTTGAATTGAGTTCTTTTGCTAATTTGATATACACTTTGCTGCAACTCCCCAGGGAAACACCAGATCACAAAATGGGGTAGTTTTTTAGCATTCCCGACTCAGGACACTACTAATATGTGTTTGTTGTTTGAATCTGAGCTTTGGTTGAAAAGAAACACTTTCTGGTTGAATTGAGTTCTTTTGCCAATTTGATATACACTTTGCTCTAACTCCCCAGGGAAACACCAGATCACAAAGTGGAGTGTTTCTTTAGCTTTCCCGACTCAGGACACTACTAATATGTGTTTGTTGTTCGAATTTGAGCTTTGGTTCAAAAGAAACAGGTTCTGGTTGAATTGAGTTTTTCTGCCATTTCTAAGATACACTTTGCTGTAACTCCCCAGGGAAACACCAGATCACAAAATGGAGTGTGTTTTTTAGCTTTCCCGACTCAGGACACTACTAATATGTGTTTGTTGTTCGAATTTGAGCTTTGGTTCAAAAGAAACACTTTCTGGTTGAATTGAGTTCTTTTGCCAATTTGAGATACACTTTGCTGTAACTCCCCAGGGAAACACCAGATCACAAAATGGAGTGTTTTTTTTTTCTTTCCCGACTCAGGACACTACTAATATGTGTTTGTTGTTCAAATCTGAGCTTTAGTTCAAAAGAAACACGTTCTGGTTGAATTGAGTTTTTCTGCCATTTCTAAGATACACTTTGCTGTAACTCCCCAGGGAAACACCAGATCACAAAATGGAGTGTTTTTTTAGCTTTCCCGACTCAGGACACTACTAATATGTGTTTGTTGTTCGAATCTGAGCTTTAGTTCAAAAGAAACACGTTCTGGTTGAATTGAGTTCTTTTGCCAATTTAAGATACACTTTGCTGTAACTCCCCAGGGAAACACCAGATCACAAAATGGAGTGTTTTTTTTTAGCTTTCCCGACTGAGGACACTACTAATATGTGTTTGTTGTTCGAATCTGAGCTTTAGTTCAAAAGAAACACTTTCTGGTTGAATTGAGTTCTTTTGCTAATTTGATATACACTTTGTTGTAACTCCCCAGGGAAACACCAGATCACAAAATGGGGTAGTTTTTTAGCATTCCCGACTCAGGACACTACTAATATGTGTTTGTTGTTTGAATCTGAGCTTTGGTTGAAAAGAAACACTTTCTGGTTGAATTGAGTTCTTTTGCCAATTTGATATACACTTTGCTGTAACTCCCCAGGGAAACACCAGATAACAAAATGGAGTGTTTTTTTAGCTTTCCCGACTGAGGACACTACTAATATGTGTTTGTTGTTCGAATTTGAGCTTTGGTTCAAAAGAAACACTTTCTGGTTGAATTGAGTTCTTTTGCCAATTTGAGATACACTTTGCTGTAACTCCGCAGGGAAACACCAGATCACAAAATGGAGTGTTTTTTTAGCTTTCCCGACTGAAGACACTACTAATATGTGTTTGTTGTTCGAATCTGAGCTTTAGTTCAAAAGAAACAGGTTCTGGTTGAATTGAGTTTTTCTGCAATTTCTAAGATACACTTTGCTGTAACTCCCCAGGGAAACACCAGATCACAAAATGGAGTGTTTTTTTAGCTTTCCCGACTAAGGACACTACTAATATGTGTTTGTTGTTCAAATCTGAGCTTTGGTTGAAAAGAAACACTTTCTGGTTGAATTGAGTTTTTCTGCCATTTCTAAGATACACTTTGTTGTAACTCCCCAGGGAAACACCAGATCACAAAATGGAGTGTTTTTTTAGCTTTCCCGACTCAGGACACTACTAATATGTGTTTGTTGTTCGAATTTGAGCTTTGGTTCAAAAGAAACACTTTCTGGTTGAATTGAGTTCTTTTGCCAATTTGAGATACACTTTGCTGTAACTCCCCAGGGAAACACCAGATCACAAAATGGAGTGTTTTTTTGGCTTTCCCGACTCAGGACACTACTAATATGTGTTTGTTGTTCGAATCTGAGCTTTGGTTGAAAAGAAACACTTTCTGGTTGAATTGAGTTCTTTTGCTAATTTGATATACACTTTGCTGCAACTCCCCAGGGAAACACCAGATCACAAAATGGGGTAGTTTTTTAGCATTCCCGACTCAGGACACTACTAATATTTGTTTGTTGTTTGAATCTGAGCTTTGGTTGAAAAGAAACACTTTCTGGTTGAATTGAGTTCTTTTGCCAATTTATATACACTTTGCTCTAACTCCCCAGGGAAACACCAGATCACAAAATGGAGTGTTTTTTTAGCTTTCCCGACTCAGGACACTACTAATATGTGTTTGTTGTTCGAATTTGAGCTTTGGTTCAAAAGAAACAGGTTCTGGTTGAATTGAGTTTTTCTTCCATTTCTAAGATACACTTTGCTGTAACTCCCCAGGGAAACACCAGATCACAAAATGGAGTGTTTTTTTAGCTTTCCCGACTCAGGACACTACTAATATGTGTTTGTTGTTCGAATTTGAGCTTTGGTTCAAAAGAAACACTTTCTGGTTGAATTGAGTTCTTTTGCCAATTTGAGATACACTTTGCTGTAACTCCGCAGGGAAACACCAGATCACAAAATGGAGTGTTTTTTTAGCTTTCCCGACTGAGGACACTACTAATATGTGTTTGTTGTTCGAATCTGAGCTTTAGTTCAAAAGAAACAGGTTCTGGTTGAATTGAGTTTTTCTGCCATTTCTAAGATACACTTTGTTGTAACTCCCCAGGGAAACACCAGATCACAAAATGGAGTGTTTTTTTAGCTTTCCCGACTCAGGACACTACTAATATGTGTTTGTTGTTCGAATTTGAGCTTTGGTTCAAAAGAAACACTTTCTGGTTGAATTGAGTTCTTTTGCCAATTTGAGATACACTTTGCTGTAACTCCCCAGGGAAACACCAGATCACAAAATGGAGTGTTTTTTTTGGCTTTCCCGACTCAGGACACTACTAATATGTGTTTGTTGTTCGAATCTGAGCTTTGGTTGAAAAGAAACACTTTCTGGTTGAATTGAGTTCTTTTGCTAATTTGATATACACTTTGCTGCAACTCCCCAGGGAAACACCAGATCACAAAATGGGGTATTTATTAGCATTCCCGACTCAGGACACTACTAATATTTGTTTGTTGTTTGAATCTGAGCTTTGGTTGAAAAGAAACACTTTCTGGTTGAATTGAGTTCTTTTGCCAATTTGATATACACTTTGCTCTAACTCCCCAGGGAAACACCAGATCACAAAATGGAGTGTTTCTTTAGCTTTCCCGACTCAGGACACTACTAATATGTGTTGTTGTTCGAATTTGAGCTTTGGTTCAAAAGAACACTTTCTGGTTGAATTGAGTTTTTCTGCCATTTCTAAGATACACTTTGCTGTAACTCCCCAGGGAAACACCAGATCACAAAATGGAGTGTTTTTTTAGCTTTCCCGACTCAGGACACTACTAATATGTGTTTGTTGTTCGAATTTGAGCTTTGGTTCAAAAGAAACACTTTCTGGTTGAATTGAGTTCTTTTGCCAATTTGAGATACACTTTGCTGTAACTCCGCAGGGAAACACCAGATCACAAAATGGAGTGTTTTTTTAGCTTTCCCGACTGAGGACACTACTAATATGTGTTTGTTGTTCGAATCTGAGCTTTAGTTCAAAAGAAACAGGTTCTGGTTGAATTGAGTTTTTCTGCATTTCTAAGATACACTTTGCTGTAACTCCCCAGGGAAACACCAGATCACAAAATGGAGTGTTTTTTTAGCTTTCCCGACTAAGGACACTACTAATATGTGTTTGTTGTTCAAATCTGAGCTTTGGTTGAAAAGAAACACTTTCTGGTTGAATTGAGTTTTTCTGCCATTTCTAAGATACACTTTGTTTGTAACTCCCCAGGGAAACACCAGATCACAAAATGAGTGTTTTTTTTAGCTTTCCCCACTCAGGACACTAACTAATATGTGTTTGTTGTTCGAATTTGAGCTTTGGTTCAAAAGAAACACTTTCTGGTTGAATTGAGTTCTTTTGCCAATTTGAGATACACTTTGCTGTAACTCCCCAGGGAAACACCAGATCACAAAATGGAGTGTTTTTTTGGCTTTCCCGACTCAGGACACTACTAATATGTGTTTGTTGTTCGAATTTGAGCTTTGGTTGAAAAGAAACACTTTCTGGTTGAATTGAGTTCTTTTGCCAATTTTGATATACACTTTGCTCTAACTCCCCAGGGAAACACCAGATCACAAAATGGAGTGTTTTTTTAGCTTTCCCGACTCAGGACACTACTAATATGTGTTTGTTGTTCGAATTTGAGCTTTGGTTCAAAAGAAACAGGTTCTGGTTGAATTGAGTTTTCTTCCATTTCTAAGATACACTTTGCTGTAACTCCCCAGGGAAACACCAGATCACAAAATGGAGTGTTTTTTTAGCTTTCCCGACTCAGGACACTACTAATATGTGTTTGTTGTTCGAATTTGAGCTTTGGTTCAAAAGAAACACTTTCTGGTTGAATTGAGTTCTTTTGCCAATTTGAGATACACTTTGCTGTAACTCCGCAGGGAAACACCAGATCACAAAATGGAGTGTTTTTTTAGCTTTCCCGACTGAGGACACTACTAATATGTGTTTGTTGTTCGAATCTGAGCTTTAGTTCAAAAGAAACAGGTTCTGGTTGAATTGAGTTTTTCTGCAATTTCTAAGATACACTTTGCTGTAACTCCCCAGGGAAACACCAGATCACAAAATGGAGTGTTTTTTTAGCTTTCCCGACTCAGGACACTACTAATATGTGTTTGTTGTTCAAATCTGAGCTTTGGTTGAAAAGAAACACTTTCTGGTTGAATTGAGTTCTTTTGCTAATTTGATATACACTTTGCTGTAACTCCGCAGGGAAACACCAGATCACAAAATGGAGTGTTTTTTTAGCTTTCCCGACTCAGGACACTACTAATATGTGTTTGTTGTTCAAATCTGAGCTTTGGTTGAAAAGAAACACTTTCTGGTTGAATTGAGTTCTTTTGCTAATTTGATATACACTTTGCTGCAACTCCCCAGGGAAACACCAGATCACAAAATGGGGTAGTTTTTTAGCATTCCCGACTCAGGACACTACTAATATGTGTTTGTTGTTTGAATCTGAGCTTTGGTTCAAAAGAAACACTTTCTGGTTGAATTGAGTTCTTTTGCCAATTTGAGATACACTTTGCTGTAACTCCCCAGGAAACACCAGATCACAAAATGGAGTGTTTTTTTAGCTTTCCCGACTCAGGACACTACTAATATGTGTTTGTTGTTCGAATTTGAGCTTTAGTTCAAAAGAAACACGTTCTGGTTGAATTGAGTTTTTCTGCCATTTCTAAGATACACTTTGCTGTAACTCCCCAGGGAAACACCAGATCACAAAATGGAGTGTTTTTTTAGCTTTCCCGACTCAGGACACTACTAATATGTGTTTGTTGTTCGAATCTGAGCTTTAGTTCAAAAGAAACACGTTCTGGTTGAATTGAGTTCTTTTGCCAATTTGAGATACACT
Organism: Thamnophis sirtalis; assembly: GCF_051295495.1. Lineage (NCBI taxonomy): Eukaryota > Metazoa > Chordata > Lepidosauria > Squamata > Natricidae > Thamnophis > Thamnophis sirtalis. The sequence continues at coordinate 95,054 of NW_028261417.1, read as the reverse complement.
TTGCTGTAACTCCCCAGGGAAACACCAGATCACAAAATGGAGTGTTTTTTTTAGCTTTCCCGACTGAGGACACTACTAATATGTGTTTGTTGTTCGAATTTGAGCTTTGGTTCAAAAGAAACAGGTTCTGGTTGAATTGAGTTTTTCTGCCATTTCTAAGATACACTTTGCTGTAACTCCCCAGGGAAACACCAGATCACAAAATGGAGTGTTTTTTTAGCTTTCCCGACTCAGGACACTACTAATATGTGTTTGTTGTTCGAATTTGAGCTTTGGTTCAAAAGAAACACTTTCTGGTTGAATTGAGTTCTTTTGCCAATTTGAGATACACTTTGCTGTAACTCCCCAGGGAAACACCAGATCACAAAATGGAGTGTTTTTTTAGCTTTCCCGACTCAGGACACTACTAATATGTGTTTGTTGTTCGAATCTGAGCTTTAGTTCAAAAGAAAACACGTTCTGGTTGAATTGAGTTTTTCTGCCATTTCTAAGATACACTTTGCTGTAACTCCCCAGGGAAACACCAGATCACAAAATGGAGTGTTTTTTTAGCTTTCCGACTCAGGACACTACTAATATATGTTTGTTGTTCGAATCTGAGCTTTGGTTGAAAAGAAACACTTTCTGGTTGAATTGAGTTCTTTTGCTAATTTGATATACACTTTGCTGCAACTCCCCAGGGAACACCAGATCACAAAATGGGGTAGTTTTTTAGCATTCCCGACTCAGGACACTACTAATATTTGTTTGTTGTTTGAATCTGAGCTTTGGTTGGAAAAGAAACACTTTCTGGTTGAATTGAGTTCTTTTGCCAATTTGATATACACTTTGCTCTAACTCCCCAGGGAAACACCAGATCACAAAATGGAGTGTTTTTTTAGCTTTCCAGACTCAGGACACTACTAATATGTGTTTGTTGTTCGAATTTGAGCTTTGGTTCAAAAGAAACACTTTCTGGTTGAATTGAGTTTTTCTGCCATTTCTAAGATACACTTTGCTGTAACTCCCCAGGGAAACACCAGATCACAAAATGGAGTGTTTTTTAGCTTTCCCGACTCAGGACACTACTAATATGTGTTTGTTGTTCGAATCTGAGCTTTGGTTCAAAAGAAACACTTTCTGGTTGAATTGAGTTCTTTTGCTAATTTGATATACACTTTGCTGCAACTCCCCAGGGAAACACCAGATCACAAAATGGGGTAGTTTTTTAGCATTCCCGACTCAGGACACTACTAATATGTGTTTGTTGTTTGAATCTGAGCTTTGGTTCAAAAGAAACACTTTCTGGTTGAATTGAGTTCTTTTGCCAATTTGATATACACTTTGCTCTAACTCCCCAGGGAAACACAGATCACAAAATGGAGTGTTTCTTTAGCTTTCCAGACTCAGGACACTACTAATATGTGTTTGTTGTTCGAATTTGAGCTTTGGTTCAAAAGAAACAGGTTCTGGTTGAATTGAGTTTTTCTGCCATTTCTAAGATACACTTTGCTGTAACTCCCCAGGGAAACACCAGATCACAAAATGGAGTGTTTTTTTAGCTTTCCCGACTCAGGACACTACTAATATGTGTTTGTTGTTCGAATCTGAGCTTTGGTTCAAAAGAAACACTTTCTGGTTGAATTGAGTTCTTTTGCCAATTTGAGATACACTTTGCTGTAACTCCCCAGGGAAACACCAGATCACAAAATGGAGTGTTTTTTTAGCTTCCCGACTCAGGACACTACTAATATGTGTTTGTTGTTCGAATCTGAGCTTTAGTTCAAAAGAAACACGTTCTGGTTGAAATTGAGTTTTTCTGCCATTTCTAAGATACACTTTGCTGTAACTCCCCAGGGAAACACCAGATCACAAAATGGAGTGTTTTTCTTTTAGCTTTCCCGACTCAGGACACTACTAATATGTGTTTGGTTGTTCGAATTTGAGCTTTGGTTCAAAAGAAACACTTTCTGGTTGAATTGAGTTTTTCTGCCATTTCTAAGATACACTTTGCTGTAACTCCCCAGGGGAAACACCAGATCACAAAATGGAGTGTTTTTTTAGCTTTCCCAACTCAGGACACTACTAATATGTGTTTGTTGTTCAAATCTGAGCTTTGGTTGAAAAGAAACACTTTCTGGTTGAATTGAGTTCTTTTGCTAATTTGATATACACTTTGCTGCAACTCCCCAGGGAAACACCAGATCACAAAATGGGGTAGTTTTTTAGCATTCCCGACTCAGGACACTACTAATATGTGTTTGTTGTTTGAATCTGAGCTTTGGTTCAAAAGAAACACTTTCTGGTTGAATTGAGTTCTTTTGCCAATTTGATATACACTTTGCTCTAACTCCCCAGGGAAACACCAGATCACAAAATGGAGTGTTTCTTTAGCTTTCCAGACTCAGGACACTACTAATATGTGTTTGTTGTTCGAATTTGAGCTTTGGTTCAAAAGAAACAGGTTCTGGTTGAATTGAGTTTTTCTGCCATTTCTAAGATACACTTTGCTGTAACTCCCCAGGGAAACACCAGATCACAAAATGGAGTGTTTTTTTAGCTTTCCCGACTCAGGACACTACTAATATGTGTTTGTTGTTCGAATTTGAGCTTTGGTTCAAAAGAAACACTTTCTGGTTGAATTGAGTTCTTTTGCCAATTTGAGATACACTTTGCTGTAACTCCCCAGGGAAACACCAGATCACAAAATGGAGTGTTTTTTTTGCTTTCCCGACTCAGGACACTACTAATATGTGTTTGTTGTTCGAATCTGAGCTTTAGTTCAAAAGAAACACGTTCTGGTTGAATTGAGTTTTTCTGCCATTTCTAAGATACACTTTGCTGTAACTCCCCAGGGAAACACCAGATCACAAAATGGAGTGTTTTTTTAGCTTTCCCGACTCAGGACACTACTAATATGTGTTTGTTGTTCGAATCTGAGCTTAGTTCAAAAGAAACACGTTCTGGTTGAATTGAGTTCTTTTGCCAATTTGAGATACACTTTGCTGTAACTCCCCAGGGAAACACCAGATCACAAAATGGAGTGTTTTTTTTTAGCTTTCCCGACTGAGGACACTACTAATATGTGTTTGTTGTTCGAATCTGAGCTTTAGTTCAAAAGAAACACTTTCTGGTTGAATTGAGTTCTTTGCTAATTTGATATACACTTTGTTGTACTCCCCAGGGAAACACCAGATCACAAAATGGGGTAGTTTTTTAGCATTCCCGACTCAGGACACTACTAATATGTGTTTGTTGTTTGAATTTGAGCTTTGGTTCAAAAGAAACACTTTCTGGTTGAATTGAGTTCTTTTGCCAATTTGAGATACACTTTGCTGTAACTCCCCAGGGAAACACCAGATCACAAAATGGAGTGTTTTTTTAGCTTTCCCGACTGAGGACACTACTAATATGTGTTTGTTGTTCGAATCTGAGCTTTAGTTCAAAAGAAACAGGTTCTGGTTGAATTGAGTTTTTCTGCAATTTCTAAGATACACTTTGCTGTAACTCCCCAGGGAACACCAGATCACAAAATGGAGTGTTTTTTTAGCTTTCCCGACTCAGGACACTACTAATATGTGTTTGTTGTTCAAATCTGAGCTTTGGTTGAAAAGAAACACTTTCTGGTTGAATTGAGTTCTTTTGCTAATTTGATATACACTTTGCTGTAACTCCCCAGGGAAAACACCAGATCACAAAATTGGGTAGTTTTTTTGCATTCCCGACCTCAGGACACTACTAATATGTGTTTGTTGTTTGAATCTGAGCTTTAGTTCAAAAGAAACACGTTCTGGTTGAATTGAGTTCTTTTGCCAATTTGATATACACTTTGCTCTAACTCCCCAGGGAAACACCAGATCACAAAATGGAGTGTTTCTTTACTTTCCCGACTCAGGACACTACTAATATGTGTTTGTTGTTCGAATTTGAGCTTTGGTTCAAAAGAAACAGGTTCTGGTTGAATTGAGTTTTTCTGCCATTTCTAAGATACACTTTGCTGTAACTCCCCAGGGAAACACCAGATCACAAAATGGAGTGTGTTTTTAGCTTTCCCGACTCAGGACACTACTAATATGTGTTTGTTGTTCGAATTTGAGCTTTGGTTCAAAAGAAACACTTTCTGGTTGAATTGAGTTCTTTTGCCAATTTGAGATACACTTTGCTGTAACTCCCCAGGGAAACACCAGATCACAAAATGGAGTGTTTTTTTTGGCTTTCCCGACTCAGGACACTACTAATATGTGTTTGTTGTTCGAATCTGAGCTTTAGGTTCAAAAGAAACAGTTCTGGTTGAATTGAGTTTTTCTGCAATTTCTAAGATACACTTTGCTGTAACTCCCCAGGGAAACACCAGATCACAAAATGGAGTGTTTTTTTAGCTTTCCCGACTCAGGACACTACTAATATGTGTTTGTTGTTCAAATCTGAGCTTTGGTTGAAAAGAAACACTTTCTGGTTGAATTGAGTTCTTTTGCTAATTTGATATACACTTTGCTGCAACTCCCCAGGGAAACACCAGATCACAAAATTGGGTAGTTTTTTAGCATTCCCGACTCAGGACACTACTAATATGTGTTTGTTGTTTGAATCTGAGCTTTGGTTGAAAAGAAACACTTTCTGGTTGAATTGAGTTCTTTTGCCAATTTGATATACACTTTGCTCTAACTCCCCAGGGAAACACCAGATCACAAAATGGAGTGTTTCTTTAGCTTTCCAGACTCAGGACACTACTAATATGTGTTTGTTGTTCGAATTTGAGCTTTGGTTCAAAAGAAACAGGTTCTGGTTGAATTGAGTTTTTCTGCCATTTCTAAGATACACTTTGCTGTAACTCCCCAGGGAAACACCAGATCACAAAATGGAGTGTTTTTTTAGCTTTCCCGACTCAGGACACTACTAATATGTGTTTGTTGTTCGAATCTGAGCTTTAGTTCAAAAGAAACACGTTCTGGTTGAATTGAGTTTTTCTGCCATTTCTAAGATACACTTTGCTGTAACTCCCCAGGGAAACACCAGATCAAAAAATGGAGTGTTTTTTTTAGCTTTCCCGACTGAGGACACTACTAATATGTGTTTGTTGTTCGAATTTGAGCTTTGGTTCAAAAGAAACACTTTCTGGTTGAATTGAGTTCTTTTGCCAATTTGAGATACACTTTGCTGTAACTCCCCAGGGAAACACCAGATCACAAAATGGAGTGTTTTTTTAGCTTTCCCGATTGAGGACACTACTAATATGTGTTTGTTGTTCGAATCTGAGCTTTAGTTCAAAAGAAACAGGTTCTGGTTGAATTGAGTTTTTCTGCAATTTCTAAGATACACTTTGCTGTAACTCCCCAGGGAAACACCAGATCACAAAATGGAGTGTTTTTTTAGCTTTCCCGACTAAGGACACTACTAATATGTGTTTGTTGTTCAAATCTGAGCTTTGGTTGAAAAGAAACACTTTCTGGTTGAATTGAGTTCTTTTGCCAATTTGAGATACACTTTGCTGTAACTCCCCAGGGAAACACCAGATCACAAAATGGAGTGTTTTTTTTGCTTTCCCGACTCAGGACACTACTAATATGTGTTTGTTGTTAGAATCTGAGCTTTAGTTCAAAAGAAACACGTTCTGGTTGAATTGAGTTTTTCTGCCATTTCTAAGGTACACTTTGCTGTAACTCCCCAGGGAAACACCAGATCACAAAATGGAGTGTTTTTTTTGCTTTCCCGACTCAGGACACTACTAATATGTGTTTGTTGTTCGAATCTGAGCTTTAGTTCAAAAGAAACACGTTCTGGTTGAATTGAGTTTTTCTGCCATTTCTAAGATACACTTTGCTGTAACTCCCCAGGGAAACACCAGATCACAAAATGGAGTGTTTCTTTAGCTTTCCCGACTAAGGACACTACTAATATGTGTTTGTTGTTCGAATTTGAGCTTTGGTTCAAAAGAAACACTTTCTGGTTGAATTGAGTTCTTTTGCCAATTTGAGATACACTTTGCTGTAACTCCCCAGGGAAACACCAGATCACAAAATGGAGTGTTTTTTTGGCTTTCCCGACTCAGGACACTACTAATATGTGTTTGTTCTTCGAATCTGAGCTTTGGTTGAAAAGAAACACTTTCTGGTTGAATTGAGTTCTTTTGCTAATTTGATATACACTTTGCTGCAACTCCCCAGGGAAACACCAGATCACAAAATGGGGTAGTTTTTTAGCATTCCCGACTCAGGACACTACTAATATTTGTTTGTTGTTTGAATCTGAGCTTTGGTTCAAAAGAAACACTTTCTGGTTGAATTGAGTTCTTTTGCCAATTTGATATACACTTTGCTCTAACTCCCCAGGGAAACACCAGATCACTAAATGGAGTGTTTTTTTAGCTTTCCCGACTCAGGACACTACTAATATGTGTTTGTTGTTCGAATTTGAGCTTTGGTTCAAAAGAAACACTTTCTGGTTGAATTGAGTTTTTCTGCCATTTCTAAGATACACTTTGCTGTAACTCCCCAGGGAAACACCAGATCACAAAATGGAGTGTTTTTTTAGCTTTCCCGACTCAGGACACTACTAATATGTGTTTGTTGTTCGAATCTGAGCTTTGGTTCAAAAGAAACACTTTCTGGTTGAATTGAGTTCTTTTGCCAATTTGAGAGACACTTTGCTGTAACTCCCCAGGGAAACACCAGATCACAAAATGGAGTGTTTTTTTAGCTTTCCCGACTCAGGACACTACTAATATGTGTTTGTTGTTCGAATCTGAGCTTTGGTTGAAAAGAAACACTTTCTGGTTGAATTGAGTTCTTTTGCTAATTTGATATACACTTTGCTGCAACTCCCCAGGGAAACACCAGATCACAAAATGGGGTAGTTTTTTAGCATTCCCGACTCAGGACACTACTAATATTTGTTTGTTGTTTGAATCTGAGCTTTGGTTGAAAAGAAACACTTTCTGGTTGAATTGAGTTCTTTTGCCAATTTGATATACACTTTGCTCTAACTCCCCAGGGAAACAGCAGATCACAAAATGGAGTGTTTTTTTAGCTTTCCCGACTCAGGACACTACTAATATGTGTTTGTTGTTCGAATTTGAGCTTTGGTTCAAAAGAAACACTTTCTGGTTGAATTGAGTTTTTCTGCCATTTCTAAGGTACACTTTGCTGTAACTCCCCAGGGAAACACCAGATCACAAAATGGAGTGTTTTTTTAGCTTTCCCGACTCAGGACACTACTAATATGTGTTTGTTGTTCGAATCTGAGCTTTGGTTGAAAAGAAACACTTTCTGGTTGAATTGAGTTCTTTTGCTAATTTGATATACACTTTGCTGCAACTCCCCAGGGAAACACCAGATCACAAAATGGGGTAGTTTTTTAGCATTCCCGACTCAGGACAATACTAATATGTGTTTGTTGTTTGAATCTGAGCTTTGGTTGAAAAGAAACGATTTCTGGTTGAATTGAGTTCTTTTGCCAATTTGATATACACTTTGCTCTAACTCCCCAGGGAAACACCAGATCACTAAATGGAGTGTTTTTTTTAGCTTTCCCGACTCAGGACACTACTAATATGTGTTTGTTGTTCGAATTTGAGCTTTGGTTCAAAAGAAACAGGTTCTGGTTTAATTGAGTTTTTATGCCATTTCTAAAATACACTTTGCTGTAACTCCCCAGGGAAACACCAGATCACTAAATGGAGTGTTTTTTTAGCTTTCCCGACTCAGGACACTACTAATATGTGTTTGTTGTTCGAATTTGAGCTTTGGTTCAAAAGAAACACTTTCTGGTTGAATTGAGTTCTTTTGCCAATTTGATATACACTTTACTGTAACTCCCCAGGGAAACACCAGATCACAAAATGGAGTGTTTTTTTAGCTTTCCAGACTCAGGACACTACTAATATGTGTTTGTTGTTCGAATTTGAGCTTTGGTTCAAAAGAAACACTTTCTGGTTGAATTGAGTTTTTCTGCCATTTCTAATATACACTTTGCTGTAACTCCCCAGGGAAACACCAGATCACAAAATGGAGTGTTTTTTTAGCTTTCCCGACTGAGGACACTACTAATATGTGTTTGTTGTTCGAATCTGAGCTTTAGTTCAAAAGAAACAGGTTCTGGTTGAATTGAGTTTTTCTGCGATTTCTAAGGTACACTTTGCTGTAACTCCCCAGGGAAACACCAGATCACAAAATGGAGTGTTTTTTTAGCTTTCCAGACTCAGGACACTACTAATATGTGTTTGTTGTTCTAATTTGAGCTTTGGTTCAAAAGAAACACTTTCTGGTTGAATTGAGTTCTTTTGCCAATTTGAGATACACTTTGCTGTAACTCCCCAGGGAAACACCAGATCACAAAATGGAGTGTTTTTTTTGCTTTCCCGACTCAGGACACTACTAATATGTGTTTGTTGTTAGAATCTGAGCTTTAGTTCAAAAGAAACACGTTCTGGTTGAATTGAGTTTTTCTGCCATTTCTAAGGTACACTTTGCTGTAACTCCCCAGGGAAACACCAGATCACAAAATGGAGTGTTTTTTTTGCTTTCCCGACTCAGGACACTACTAATATGTGTTTGTTGTTCGAATCTGAGCTTTAGTTCAAAAGAAACACGTTCTGGTTGAATTGAGTTTTTCTGCCATTTCTAAGATACACTTTGCTGTAACTCCCCAGGGAAACACCAGATCACAAAATGGAGTGTTTCTTTAGCTTTCCCGACTAAGGACACTACTAATATGTGTTTGTTGTTCGAATTTGAGCTTTGGTTCAAAAGAAACACTTTCTGGTTGAATTGAGTTCTTTTGCCAATTTGAGATACACTTTGCTGTAACTCCCCAGGGAAACACCAGATCACAAAATGGAGTGTTTTTTTGGCTTTCCCGACTCAGGACACTACTAATATGTGTTTGTTCTTCGAATCTGAGCTTTGGTTGAAAAGAAACACTTTCTGGTTGAATTGAGTTCTTTTGCTAATTTGATATACACTTTGCTGCAACTCCCCAGGAAACACCAGATCACAAAATGGGGTAGTTTTTTAGCATTCCCGACTCAGGACACTACTAATATTTGTTTGTTGTTTGAATCTGAGCTTTGGTTGAAAAGAAACACTTTCTGGTTGAATTGAGTTCTTTTGCCAATTTGATATACACTTTGCTCTAACTCCCCAGGGAAACACCAGATCACTAAATGGAGTGTTTTTTTAGCTTTCCCGACTCAGGACACTACTAATATGTGTTTGTTGTTCGAATTTGAGCTTTGGTTCAAAAGAAACACTTTCTGGTTGAATTGAGTTTTTCTGCCATTTCTAAGATACACTTTGCTGTAACTCCCCAGGGAAACACCAGATCACAAAATGGAGTGTTTTTTTAGCTTTCCCGACTCAGGACACTACTAATATGTGTTTGTTGTTCGAATCTGAGCTTTGGTTCAAAAGAAACACTTTCTGGTTGAATTGAGTTCTTTTGCCAATTTGAGATACACTTTGCTGTAACTCCCCAGGGAAACACCAGATCACAAAATGGAGTGTTTTTTTAGCTTTCCCGACTCAGGACACTACTAATATGTGTTTGTTGTTCGAATCTGAGCTTTGGTTGAAAAGAAACACTTTCTGGTTGAATTGAGTTCTTTTGCTAATTTGATATACACTTTGCTGCAACTCCCCAGGGAAACACCAGATCACAAAATGGGGTAGTTTTTTAGCATTCCCGACTCAGGACACTACTAATATTTGTTTGTTGTTTGAATCTGAGCTTTGGTTGAAAAGAAACACTTTCTGGTTGAATTGAGTTCTTTTGCCAATTTGATATACACTTTGCTCTAACTCCCCAGGGAAACAGCAGATCACAAAATGGAGTGTTTTTTTAGCTTTCCCGACTCAGGACACTACTAATATGTGTTTGTTGTTCGAATTTGAGCTTTGGTTCAAAAGAAACACTTTCTGGTTGAATTGAGTTTTTCTGCCATTTCTAAGGTACACTTTGCTGTAACTCCCCAGGGAAACACCAGATCACAAAATGGAGTGTTTTTTTAGCTTTCCCGACTCAGGACACTACTAATATGTGTTTGTTGTTCGAATCTGAGCTTTGGTTGAAAAGAAACACTTTCTGGTTGAATTGAGTTCTTTTGCTAATTTGATATACACTTTGCTGCAACTCCCCAGGGAAACACCAGATCACAAAATGGGGTAGTTTTTTAGCATTCCCGACTCAGGACAATACTAATATGTGTTTGTTGTTTGAATCTGAGCTTTGGTTGAAAAGAAACGATTTCTGGTTGAATTGAGTTCTTTTGCCAATTTGATATACACTTTGCTCTAACTCCCCAGGGAAACACCAGATCACTAAATGGAGTGTTTTTTTAGCTTTCCCGACTCAGGACACTACTAATATGTGTTTGTTGTTCGAATTTGAGCTTTGGTTCAAAAGAAACAGGTTCTGGTTTAATTGAGTTTTTATGCCATTTCTAAAATACACTTTGCTGTAACTCCCCAGGGAAACACCAGATCACTAAATGGAGTGTTTTTTTAGCTTTCCCGACTCAGGACACTACTAATATGTGTTTGTTGTTCGAATTTGAGCTTTGGTTCAAAAGAAACACTTTCTGGTTGAATTGAGTTCTTTTGCCAATTTGATATACACTTTACTGTAACTCCCCAGGGAAACACCAGATCACAAAATGGAGTGTTTTTTTAGCTTTCCAGACTCAGGACACTACTAATATGTGTTTGTTGTTCGAATTTGAGCTTTGGTTCAAAAGAAACACTTTCTGGTTGAATTGAGTTTTTCTGCCATTTCTAATATACACTTTGCTGTAACTCCCCAGGGAAACACCAGATCACAAAATGGAGTGTTTTTTTAGCTTTCCCGACTGAGGACACTACTAATATGTGTTTGTTGTTCGAATCTGAGCTTTAGTTCAAAAGAAACAGGTTCTGGTTGAATTGAGTTTTTCTGCGATTTCTAAGGTACACTTTGCTGTAACTCCCCAGGGAAACACCAGATCACAAAATGGAGTGTTTTTTTAGCTTTCCAGACTCAGGACACTACTAATATGTGTTTGTTGTTCTAATTTGAGCTTTGGTTCAAAAGAAACACTTTCTGGTTGAATTGAGTTCTTTTGCCAATTTGAGATACACTTTGCTGTAACTCCCCAGGGAAACACCAGATCACAAAATGGAGTGTTTTTTTTGCTTTCCCGACTCAGGACACTACTAATATGTGTTTGTTGTTAGAATCTGAGCTTTAGTTCAAAAGAAACACGTTCTGGTTGAATTGAGTTTTTCTGCCATTTCTAAGGTACACTTTGCTGTAACTCCCCAGGGAAACACCAGATCACAAAATGGAGTGTTTTTTTTGCTTTCCCGACTCAGGACACTACTAATATGTGTTTGTTGTTCGAATCTGAGCTTTAGTTCAAAAGAAACACGTTCTGGTTGAATTGAGTTTTTCTGCCATTTCTAAGATACACTTTGCTGTAACTCCCCAGGGAAACACCAGATCACAAAATGGAGTGTTTCTTTAGCTTTCCCGACTAAGGACACTACTAATATGTGTTTGTTGTTCGAATTTGAGCTTTGGTTCAAAAGAAACACTTTCTGGTTGAATTGAGTTCTTTTGCCAATTTGAGATACACTTTGCTGTAACTCCCCAGGGAAACACCAGATCACAAAATGGAGTGTTTTTTTGGCTTTCCCGACTCAGGACACTACTAATATGTGTTTGTTCTTCGAATCTGAGCTTTGGTTGAAAAGAAACACTTTCTGGTTGAATTGAGTTCTTTTGCTAATTTGATATACACTTTGCTGCAACTCCCCAGGGAAACACCAGATCACAAAATGGGGTAGTTTTTTAGCATTCCCGACTCAGGACACTACTAATATTTGTTTGTTGTTTGAATCTGAGCTTTGGTTGAAAAGAAACACTTTCTGGTTGAATTGAGTTCTTTTGCCAATTTGATATACACTTTGCTCTAACTCCCCAGGGAAACACCAGATCACAAAATGGAGTGTTTTTTTAGCTTTCCCGACTCAGGACACTACTAATATGTGTTTGTTGTTCGAATTTGAGCTTTGGTTCAAAAGAAACACTTTCTGGTTGAATTGAGTTTTTCTGCCATTTCTAAGATACACTTTGCTGTAACTCCCCAGGGAAACACCAGATCACAAAATGGAGTGTTTTTTTAGCTTTCCCGACTCAGGACACTACTAATATGTGTTTGTTGTTCGAATCTGAGCTTTGGTTGAAAAGAAACACTTTCTGGTTGAATTGAGTTCTTTTGCTAATTTGATATACACTTTGCTGCAACTCCCCAGGGAAACACCAGATCACAAAATGGGGTAGTTTTTTAGCATTCCCGACTCAGGACACTACTAATATGTGTTTGTTGTTTGAATCTGAGCTTTGGTTGAAAAGAAACACTTTCTGGTTGAATTGAGTTCTTTTGCCAATTTGATATACACTTTGCTCTAACTCCCCAGGGAAACACCAGATCACAAAATTGAGTGTTTCTTTAGCTTTCCAGACTCAGGACACTACTAATATGTGTTTGTTGTTCGAATTTGAGCTTTGGTTCAAAAGAAACAGGTTCTGGTTGAATTGAGTTTTTCTGCCATTTCTAAGATACACTTTGCTGTAACTCCCCAGGGAAACACCAGATCACAAAATGGAGTGTTTTTTTAGCTTTCCCGACTAAGGACACTACTAATATGTGTTTTTTGTTCAAATCTGAGCTTTGGTTGAAAAGAAACACTTTCTGGTTGAATTGAGTTCTTTTGCCATTTTGAGATACACTTTGCTGTAACTCCCCAGGGAAACACCAGATCACAAAATGGAGTGTTTTTTAGCTTTCCCGACTGAGGACACTACTAATATGTGTTTGTTGTTCGAATCTGAGCTTTAGTTCAAAAGAAACAGGTTCTGGTTGAATTGAATTTTTCTGTGATTTCTAAGATACACTTTGCTGTAACTCCCCAGGGAAACACCAGATCACAAAATGGAGTGTTTTTTTAGCTTTCCAGACTCAGGACACTACTAATATGTGTTTGTTGTTCGAATCTGAGCTTTAGTTCAAAAGAAACAGGTTCTGGTTGAATTGAGTTTTTCTGCGATTTCTAAGGTACACTTTGCTGTAACTCCCCAGGGAAACACCAGATCACAAAATGGAGTGTTTTTTTAGCTTTCCAGACTCAGGACACTACTAATATGTGTTTGTTGTTCTAATTTGAGCTTTGGTTCAAAAGAAACACTTTCTGGTTGAATTGAGTTCTTTTGCCAATTTGAGATACACTTTGCTGTAACTCCCCAGGGAAACACCAGATCACAAAATGGAGTGTTTTTTTTGCTTTCCCGACTCAGGACACTACTAATATGTGTTTGTTGTTAGAATCTGAGCTTTAGTTCAAAAGAAACACGTTCTGGTTGAATTGAGTTTTTCTGCCATTTCTAAGGTACACTTTGCTGTAACTCCCCAGGGAAACACCAGATCACAAAATGGAGTGTTTTTTTTGCTTTCCCGACTCAGGACACTACTAATATGTGTTTGTTGTTCGAATCTGAGCTTTAGTTCAAAAGAAACACGTTCTGGTTGAATTGAGTTTTTCTGCCATTTCTAAGATACACTTTGCTGTAACTCCCCAGGGAAACACCAGATCACAAAATGGAGTGTTTCTTTAGCTTTCCCGACTAAGGACACTACTAATATGTGTTTGTTGTTCGAATTTGAGCTTTGGTTCAAAAGAAACACTTTCTGGTTGAATTGAGTTCTTTTGCCAATTTGAGATACACTTTGCTGTAACTCCCCAGGGAAACACCAGATCACAAAATGGAGTGTTTTTTTGGCTTTCCCGACTCAGGACACTACTAATATGTGTTTGTTCTTCGAATCTGAGCTTTGGTTGAAAAGAAACACTTTCTGGTTGAATTGAGTTCTTTTGCTAATTTGATATACACTTTGCTGCAACTCCCCAGGGAAACACCAGATCACAAAATGGGGTAGTTTTTTAGCATTCCCGACTCAGGACACTACTAATATTTGTTTGTTGTTTGAATCTGAGCTTTGGTTGAAAAGAAACACTTTCTGGTTGAATTGAGTTCTTTTGCCAATTTGATATACACTTTGCTCTAACTCCCCAGGGAAACACCAGATCACAAAATGGAGTGTTTTTTTAGCTTTCCCGACTCAGGACACTACTAATATGTGTTTGTTGTTCGAATTTGAGCTTTGGTTCAAAAGAAACACTTTCTGGTTGAATTGAGTTTTTCTGCCATTTCTAAGATACACTTTGCTGTAACTCCCCAGGGAAACACCAGATCACAAAATGGAGTGTTTTTTTAGCTTTCCCGACTCAGGACACTACTAATATGTGTTTGTTGTTCGAATCTGAGCTTTGGTTGAAAAGAAACACTTTCTGGTTGAATTGAGTTCTTTTGCTAATTTGATATACACTTTGCTGCAACTCCCCAGGGAAACACCAGATCACAAAATGGGGTAGTTTTTTAGCATTCCCGACTCAGGACACTACTAATATGTGTTTGTTGTTTGAATCTGAGCTTTGGTTGAAAAGAAACACTTTCTGGTTGAATTGAGTTCTTTTGCCAATTTGATATACACTTTGCTCTAACTCCCCAGGGAAACACCAGATCACAAAATTGAGTGTTTCTTTAGCTTTCCAGACTCAGGACACTACTAATATGTGTTTGTTGTTCGAATTTGAGCTTTGGTTCAAAAGAAACAGGTTCTGGTTGAATTGAGTTTTTCTGCCATTTCTAAGATACACTTTGCTGTAACTCCCCAGGGAAACACCAGATCACAAAATGGAGTGTTTTTTTAGCTTTCCCGACTAAGGACACTACTAATATGTGTTTTTTGTTCAAATCTGAGCTTTGGTTGAAAAGAAACACTTTCTGGTTGAATTGAGTTCTTTTGCCATTTTGAGATACACTTTGCTGTAACTCCCCAGGGAAACACCAGATCACAAAATGGAGTGTTTTTTAGCTTTCCCGACTGAGGACACTACTAATATGTGTTTGTTGTTCGAATCTGAGCTTTAGTTCAAAAGAAACAGGTTCTGGTTGAATTGAATTTTTCTGTGATTTCTAAGATACACTTTGCTGTAACTCCCCAGGGAAACACCAGATCACAAAATGGAGTGTTTTTTTAGCTTTCCAGACTCAGGACACTACTAATATGTGTTTGTTGTTCGAATTTGAGCTTTGGTTCAAAAGAAACACTTTCTGGTTGAATTGAGTTTTTCTGCCATTTCTAATATACACTTTGCTGTAACTCCCCAGGGAAACACCAGATCACAAAATGGAGTGTTTTTTTAGCTTTCCCGACTGAGGACACTACTAATATGTGTTTGTTGTTCGAATCTGAGCTTTAGTTCAAAAGAAACAGGTTCTGGTTGAATTGAGTTTTTCTGCGATTTCTAAGGTACACTTTGCTGTAACTCCCCAGGGAAACACCAGATCACAAAATGGAGTGTTTTTTTAGCTTTCCCGACTAAGGACACTACTAATATGTGTTTGTTGTTCAAATCTGAGCTTTGGTTGAAAAGAAACACTTTCTGGTTGAATTGAGTTTTTCTGCCATTTCTAAGATACACTTTGTTGTAACTCCCCAGGGAAACACCAGATCACAAAATGGAGTGTTTTTTTAGCTTTCCCGACTCAGGACACTACTAATATGTGTTTGTTGTTCGAATTTGAGCTTTGGTTCAAAAGAAACACTTTCTGGTTGAATTGAGTTCTTTTGCCAATTTGAGATACACTTTGCTGTAACTCCCCAGGGAAACACCAGATCACAAAATGGAGTGGTTTTTTTGCTTTCCCGACTCAGGACACTACTAATATGTGTTTGTTGTTAGAATCTGAGCTTTAGTTCAAAAGAAACACGTTCTGGTTGAATTGAGTTTTTCTGCCATTTCTAAGGTACACTTTGCTGTAACTCCCCAGGGAAACACCAGATCACAAAATGGAGTGTTTTTTTTGCTTTCCCGACTCAGGACACTACTAATATGTGTTTGTTGTTCGAATCTGAGCTTTAGTTCAAAAGAAACACGTTCTGGTTGAATTGAGTTTTTCTGCCATTTCTAAGATACACTTTGCTGTAACTCCCCAGGGAAACACCAGATCACAAAATGGAGTGTTTCTTTAGCTTTCCCGACTAAGGACACTACTAATATGTGTTTGTTGTTCGAATTTGAGCTTTGGTTCAAAAGAAACACTTTCTGGTTGAATTGAGTTCTTTTGCCAATTTGAGATACACTTTGCTGTAACTCCCCAGGGAAACACCAGATCACAAAATGGAGTGTTTTTTTGGCTTTCCCGACTCAGGACACTACTAATATGTGTTTGTTCTTCGAATCTGAGCTTTGGTTGAAAAGAAACACTTTCTGGTTGAATTGAGTTCTTTTGCTAATTTGATATACACTTTGCTGCAACTCCCCAGGGAAACACCAGATCACAAAATGGGGTAGTTTTTTAGCATTCCCGACTCAGGACACTACTAATATTTGTTTGTTGTTTGAATCTGAGCTTTGGTTGAAAAGAAACACTTTCTGGTTGAATTGAGTTCTTTTGCCAATTTGATATACACTTTGCTCTAACTCCCCAGGGAAACACCAGATCACAAAATGGAGTGTTTTTTTAGCTTTCCCGACTGAGGACACTACTAATATGTGTTTGTTGTTCGAATCTGAGCTTTAGTTCAAAAGAAACAGGTTCTGGTTGAATTGAATTTTTCTGTGATTTCTAAGATACACTTTGCTGTAACTCCCCAGGGAAACACCAGATCACAAAATGGAGTGTTTTTTTAGCTTTCCAGACTCAGGACACTACTAATATGTGTTTGTTGTTCGAATTTGAGCTTTGGTTCAAAAGAAACACTTTCTGGTTGAATTGAGTTTTTCTGCCATTTCTAATATACACTTTGCTGTAACTCCCCAGGGAAACACCAGATCACAAAATGGAGTGTTTTTTTAGCTTTCCCGACTGAGGACACTACTAATATGTGTTTGTTGTTCGAATCTGAGCTTTAGTTCAAAAGAAACAGGTTCTGGTTGAATTGAGTTTTTCTGCGATTTCTAAGGTACACTTTGCTGTAACTCCCCAGGGAAACACCAGATCACAAAATGGAGTGTTTTTTTAGCTTTCCCGACTAAGGACACTACTAATATGTGTTTGTTGTTCAAATCTGAGCTTTGGTTGAAAAGAAACACTTTCTGGTTGAATTGAGTTTTTCTGCCATTTCTAAGATACACTTTGTTGTAACTCCCCAGGGAAACACCAGATCACAAAATGGAGTGTTTTTTTAGCTTTCCCGACTCAGGACACTACTAATATGTGTTTGTTGTTCGAATTTGAGCTTTGGTTCAAAAGAAACACTTTCTGGTTGAATTGAGTTCTTTTGCCAATTTGAGATACACTTTGCTGTAACTCCCCAGGGAAACACCAGATCACAAAATGGAGTGGTTTTTTTGCTTTCCCGACTCAGGACACTACTAATATGTGTTTGTTGTTAGAATCTGAGCTTTAGTTCAAAAGAAACACGTTCTGGTTGAATTGAGTTTTTCTGCCATTTCTAAGGTACACTTTGCTGTAACTCCCCAGGGAAACACCAGATCACAAAATGGAGTGTTTTTTTTGCTTTCCCGACTCAGGACACTACTAATATGTGTTTGTTGTTCGAATCTGAGCTTTAGTTCAAAAGAAACACGTTCTGGTTGAATTGAGTTTTTCTGCCATTTCTAAGATACACTTTGCTGTAACTCCCCAGGGAAACACCAGATCACAAAATGGAGTGTTTCTTTAGCTTTCCCGACTAAGGACACTACTAATATGTGTTTGTTGTTCGAATTTGAGCTTTGGTTCAAAAGAAACACTTTCTGGTTGAATTGAGTTCTTTTGCCAATTTGAGATACACTTTGCTGTAACTCCCCAGGGAAACACCAGATCACAAAATGGAGTGTTTTTTTGGCTTTCCCGACTCAGGACACTACTAATATGTGTTTGTTCTTCGAATCTGAGCTTTGGTTGAAAAGAAACACTTTCTGGTTGAATTGAGTTCTTTTGCTAATTTGATATACACTTTGCTGCAACTCCCCAGGGAAACACCAGATCACAAAATGGGGTAGTTTTTTAGCATTCCCGACTCAGGACACTACTAATATTTGTTTGTTGTTTGAATCTGAGCTTTGGTTGAAAAGAAACACTTTCTGGTTGAATTGAGTTCTTTTGCCAATTTGATATACACTTTGCTCTAACTCCCCAGGGAAACACCAGATCACAAAATGGAGTGTTTTTTTAGCTTTCCCGACTCAGGACACTACTAATATGTGTTTGTTGTTCGAATTTGAGCTTTGGTTCAAAAGAAACACTTTCTGGTTGAATTGAGTTTTTCTGCCATTTCTAAGATACACTTTGCTGTAACTCCCCAGGGAAACACCAGATCACAAAATGGAGTGTTTTTTTAGCTTTCCCGACTCAGGACACTACTAATATGTGTTTGTTGTTCGAATCTGAGCTTTGGTTGAAAAGAAACACTTTCTGGTTGAATTGAGTTCTTTTGCTAATTTGATATACACTTTGCTGCAACTCCCCAGGGAAACACCAGATCACAAAATGGGGTAGTTTTTTAGCATTCCCGACTCAGGACACTACTAATATGTGTTTGTTGTTTGAATCTGAGCTTTGGTTGAAAAGAAACACTTTCTGGTTGCATTGAGTTCTTTTGCCAATTTGATATACACTTTGCTCTAACTCCCCAGGGAAACACCAGATCACAAAATTGAGTGTTTCTTTAGCTTTCCAGACTCAGGACACTACTAATATGTGTTTGTTGTTCGAATTTGAGCTTTGGTTCAAAAGAAACAGGTTCTGGTTGAATTGAGTTTTTCTGCCATTTCTAAGATACACTTTGCTGTAACTCCCCAGGGAAACACCAGATCACAAAATGGAGTGTTTTTTTAGCTTTCCCGACTAAGGACACTACTAATATGTGTTTTTTGTTCAAATCTGAGCTTTGGTTGAAAAGAAACACTTTCTGGTTGAATTGAGTTCTTTTGCCATTTTGAGATACACTTTGCTGTAACTCCCCAGGGAAACACCAGATCACAAAATGGAGTGTTTTTTTAGCTTTCCCGACTGAGGACACTACTAATATGTGTTTGTTGTTCGAATCTGAGCTTTAGTTCAAAAGAAACAGGTTCTGGTTGAATTGAATTTTTCTGCGATTTCTAAGATACACTTTGCTGTAACTCCCCAGGGAAACACCAGATCACAAAATGGAGTGTTTTTTTAGCTTTCCAGACTCAGGACACTACTAATATGTGTTTGTTGTTCGAATTTGAGCTTTGGTTCAAAAGAAACACTTTCTGGTTGAATTGAGTTTTTCTGCCATTTCTAATATACACTTTGCTGTAACTCCCCAGGGAAACACCAGATCACAAAATGGAGTGTTTTTTTAGCTTTCCCGACTGAGGACACTACTAATATGTGTTTGTTGTTCGAATCTGAGCTTTAGTTCAAAAGAAACAGGTTCTGGTTGAATTGAGTTTTTCTGCGATTTCTAAGGTACACTTTGCTGTAACTCCCCAGGGAAACACCAGATCACAAAATGGAGTGTTTTTTTAGCTTTCCCGACTAAGGACACTACTAATATGTGTTTGTTGTTCAAATCTGAGCTTTGGTTGAAAAGAAACACTTTCTGGTTGAATTGAGTTTTTCTGCCATTTCTAAGATACACTTTGTTGTAACTCCCCAGGGAAACACCAGATCACAAAATGGAGTGTTTTTTTAGCTTTCCCGACTCAGGACACTACTAATATGTGTTTGTTGTTCGAATTTGAGCTTTGGTTCAAAAGAAACACTTTCTGGTTGAATTGAGTTCTTTTGCCAATTTGAGATACACTTTGCTGTAACTCCCCAGGGAAACACCAGATCACAAAATGGAGTGTTTTTTTGGCTTTCCCGACTCAGGACACTACTAATATGTGTTTGTTGTTCGAATCTGAGCTTTGGTTGAAAAGAAACACTTTCTGGTTGAATTGAGTTCTTTTGCTAATTTGATATACACTTTGCTGCAACTCCCCAGGGAAACACCAGATCACAAAATGGGGTAGTTTTTTAGCATTCCCGACTCAGGACACTACTAATATTTGTTTGTTGTTTGAATCTGAGCTTTGGTTGAAAAGAAACACTTTCTGGTTGAATTGAGTTCTTTTGCCAATTTGATATACACTTTGCTCTAACTCCCCAGGGAAACACCAGATCACAAAATGGAGTGTTTTTTTAGCTTTCCCGACTCAGGACACTACTAATATGTGTTTGTTGTTCGAATTTGAGCTTTGGTTCAAAAGAAACAGGTTCTGGTTGAATTGAGTTTTTCTTCCATTTCTAAGATACACTTTGCTGTAACTCCCCAGGGAAACACCAGATCACAAAATGGAGTGTTTTTTTAGCTTTCCCGACTCAGGACACTACTAATATGTGTTTGTTGTTCGAATTTGAGCTTTGGTTCAAAAGAAACACTTTCTGGTTGAATTGAGTTCTTTTGCCAATTTGAGATACACTTTGCTGTAACTCCGCAGGGAAACACCAGATCACAAAATGGAGTGTTTTTTTTGGCTTTCCCGACTGAGGACACTACTAATATGTGTTTGTTGTTCGAATCTGAGCTTTAGTTGAAAAGAAACAGGTTCTGGTTGAATTGAGTTTTTCTGCAATTTCTAAGATACACTTTGCTGTAACTCCCCAGGGAAACACCAGATCACAAAATGGAGTGTTTTTTTAGCTTTCCCGACTAAGGACACTACTAATATGTGTTTGTTGTTCAAATCTGAGCTTTGGTTGAAAAGAAACACTTTCTGGTTGAATTGAGTTTTTCTGCCATTTCTAAGATACACTTTGTTGTAACTCCCCAGGGAAACACCAGATCACAAAATGGAGTGTTTTTTTAGCTTTCCCGACTCAGGACACTACTAATATGTGTTTGTTGTTCGAATTTGAGCTTTGGTTCAAAAGAAACACTTTCTGGTTGAATTGAGTTCTTTTGCCAATTTGAGATACACTTTGCTGTAACTCCCCAGGGAAACACCAGATCACAAAATGGAGTGTTTTTTTTGGCTTTCCCGACTCAGGACACTACTAATATGTGTTTGTTGTTCGAATCTGAGCTTTGGTTGAAAAGAAACACTTTCTGGTTGAATTGAGTTTTTCTGCCATTTCTAAGATACACTTTGTTGTAACTCCCCAGGGAAACACCAGATCACAAAATGGAGTGTTTTTTTAGCTTTCCCGACTCAGGACACTACTAATATGTGTTTGTTGTTCGAATTTGAGCTTTGGTTCAAAAGAAACACTTTCTGGTTGAATTGAGTTCTTTTGCCAATTTGAGATACACTTTGCTGTAACTCCCCAGGGAAACACCAGATCACAAAATGGAGTGTTTTTTTGGCTTTCCCGACTCAGGACACTACTAATATGTGTTTGTTGTTCGAATCTGAGCTTTGGTTGAAAAGAAACACTTTCTGGTTGAATTGAGTTCTTTTGCCATTTTGAGATACACTTTGCTGTAACTCCCCAGGGAAACACCAGATCACAAAATGGAGTGTTTTTTTAGCTTTCCCGACTGAGGACACTACTAATATGTGTTTGTTGTTCGAATCTGAGCTTTAGTTCAAAAGAAACAGGTTCTGGTTGAATTGAATTTTTCTGCGATTTCTAAGATACACTTTGCTGTAACTCCCCAGGGAAACACCAGATCACAAAATGGAGTGTTTTTTTAGCTTTCCAGACTCAGGACACTACTAATATGTGTTTGTTGTTCGAATTTGAGCTTTGGTTCAAAAGAAACACTTTCTGGTTGAATTGAGTTTTTCTGCCATTTCTAATATACACTTTGCTGTAACTCCCCAGGGAAACACCAGATCACAAAATGGAGTGTTTTTTTAGCTTTCCCGACTGAGGACACTACTAATATGTGTTTGTTGTTCGAATCTGAGCTTTAGTTCAAAAGAAACAGGTTCTGGTTAAATTGAGTTTTTCTGCGATTTCTAAGGTACACTTTGCTGTAACTCCCCAGGGAAACACCAGATCACAAAATGGAGTGTTTTTTTAGCTTTCCCGACTAAGGACACTACTAATATGTGTTTGTTGTTCAAATCTGAGCTTTGGTTGAAAAGAAACACTTTCTGGTTGAATTGAGTTTTTCTGCCATTTCTAAGATACACTTTGTTGTAACTCCCCAGGGAAACACCAGATCACAAAATGGAGTGTTTTTTTAGCTTTCCCGACTCAGGACACTACTAATATGTGTTTGTTGTTCGAATTTGAGCTTTGGTTGAAAAGAAACACTTTCTGGTTGAATTGAGTTCTTTTGCCATTTTGAGATACACTTTGCTGTAACTCCCCAGGGAAACACCAGATCACAAAATGGAGTGTTTTTTTAGCTTTCCCGACTGAGGACACTACTAATATGTGTTTGTTGTTCGAATCTGAGCTTTAGTTCAAAAGAAACAGGTTCTGGTTGAATTGAATTTTTCTGCGATTTCTAAGATACACTTTGCTGTAACTCCCCAGGGAAACACCAGATCACAAAATGGAGTGTTTTTTTAGCTTTCCAGACTCAGGACACTACTAATATGTGTTTGTTGTTCGAATTTGAGCTTTGGTTCAAAAGAAACACTTTCTGGTTGAATTGAGTTTTTCTGCCATTTCTAATATACACTTTGCTGTAACTCCCCAGGGAAACACCAGATCACAAAATGGAGTGTTTTTTTAGCTTTCCCGACTGAGGACACTACTAATATGTGTTTGTTGTTCGAATCTGAGCTTTAGTTCAAAAGAAACAGGTTCTGGTTGAATTGAGTTTTTCTGCGATTTCTAAGGTACACTTTGCTGTAACTCCCCAGGGAAACACCAGATCACAAAATGGAGTGTTTTTTTAGCTTTCCCGACTAAGGACACTACTAATATGTGTTTGTTGTTCAAATCTGAGCTTTGGTTGAAAAGAAACACTTTCTGGTTGAATTGAGTTTTTCTGCCATTTCTAAGATACACTTTGTTGTAACTCCCCAGGGAAACACCAGATCACAAAATGGAGTGTTTTTTTAGCTTTCCCGACTCAGGACACTACTAATATGTGTTTGTTGTTCGAATTTGAGCTTTGGTTCAAAAGAAACACTTTCTGGTTGAATTGAGTTCTTTTGCCAATTTGAGATACACTTTGCTGTAACTCCCCAGGGAAACACCAGATCACAAAATGGAGTGTTTTTTTGGCTTTCCCGACTCAGGACACTACTAATATGTGTTTGTTGTTCGAATCTGAGCTTTGGTTGAAAAGAAACACTTTCTGGTTGAATTGAGTTCTTTTGCTAATTTGATATACACTTTGCTGCAACTCCCCAGGGAAACACCAGATCACAAAATGGGGTAGTTTTTTAGCATTCCCGACTCAGGACACTACTAATATTTGTTTGTTGTTTGAATCTGAGCTTTGGTTGAAAAGAAACACTTTCTGGTTGAATTGAGTTCTTTTGCCAATTTGATATACACTTTGCTCTAACTCCCCAGGGAAACACCAGATCACAAAATGGAGTGTTTTTTTAGCTTTCCCGACTCAGGACACTACTAATATGTGTTTGTTGTTCGAATTTGAGCTTTGGTTCAAAAGAAACAGGTTCTGGTTGAATTGAGTTTTTCTTCCATTTCTAAGATACACTTTGCTGTAACTCCCCAGGGAAACACCAGATCACAAAATGGAGTGTTTTTTTAGCTTTCCCGACTCAGGACACTACTAATATGTGTTTGTTGTTCGAATTTGAGCTTTGGTTCAAAAGAAACACTTTCTGGTTGAATTGAGTTCTTTTGCCAATTTGAGATACACTTTGCTGTAACTCCGCAGGGAAACACCAGATCACAAAATGGAGTGTTTTTTTAGCTTTCCCGACTGAGGACACTACTAATATGTGTTTGTTGTTCGAATCTGAGCTTTAGTTGAAAAGAAACAGGTTCTGGTTGAATTGAGTTTTTCTTCAATTTCTAAGATACACTTTGCTGTAACTCCCCAGGGAAACACCAGATCACAAAATGGAGTGTTTTTTTAGCTTTCCCGACTAAGGACACTACTAATATGTGTTTGTTGTTCAAATCTGAGCTTTGGTTGAAAAGAAACACTTTCTGGTTGAATTGAGTTTTTCTGCCATTTCTAAGATACACTTTGTTGTAACTCCCCAGGGAAACACCAGATCACAAAATGGAGTGTTTTTTTAGCTTTCCCGACTCAGGACACTACTAATATGTGTTTGTTGTTCGAATTTGAGCTTTGGTTCAAAAGAAACACTTTCTGGTTGAATTGAGTTCTTTTGCCAATTTGAGATACACTTTGCTGTAACTCCCCAGGGAAACACCAGATCACAAAATGGAGTGTTTTTTTTGGCTTTCCCGACTCAGGACACTACTAATATGTGTTTGTTGTTCGAATCTGAGCTTTGGTTGAAAAGAAACACTTTCTGGTTGAATTGAGTTCTTTTGCTAATTTGATATACACTTTGCTGCAACTCCCCAGGGAAACACCAGATCACAAAATGGGGTAGTTTTTTAGCATTCCCGACTCAGGACACTACTAATATTTGTTTGTTGTTTGAATCTGAGCTTTGGTTGAAAAGAAACACTTTCTGGTTGAATTGAGTTCTTTTGCCAATTTGATATACACTTTGCTCTAACTCCCCAGGGAAACACCAGATCACAAAATGGAGTGTTTCTTTAGCTTTCCCGACTCAGGACACTACTAATATGTGTTTGTTGTTCGAATTTGAGCTTTGGTTCAAAAGAAACACTTTCTGGTTGAATTGAGTTTTTCTGCCATTTCTAAGATACACTTTGCTGTAACTCCCCAGGGAAACACCAGATCACAAAATGGAGTGTTTTTTTAGCTTTCCCGACTCAGGACACTACTAATATGTGTTTGTTGTTCGAATTTGAGCTTTGGTTCAAAAGAAACACTTTCTGGTTGAATTGAGTTCTTTTGCCAATTTGAGATACACTTTGCTGTAACTCCGCAGGGAAACACCAGATCACAAAATGGAGTGTTTTTTTAGCTTTCCCGACTGAGGACACTACTAATATGTGTTTGTTGTTCGAATCTGAGCTTTAGTTCAAAAGAAACAGGTTCTGGTTGAATTGAGTTTTTCTGCAATTTCTAAGATACACTTTGCTGTAACTCCCCAGGGAAACACCAGATCACAAAATGGAGTGTTTTTTTAGCTTTCCCGACTAAGGACACTACTAATATGTGTTTGTTGTTCAAATCTGAGCTTTGGTTGAAAAGAAACACTTTCTGGTTGAATTGAGTTTTTCTGCCATTTCTAAGATACACTTTGTTGTAACTCCCCAGGGAAACACCAGATCACAAAATGGAGTGTTTTTTTAGCTTTCCCGACTCAGGACACTACTAATATGTGTTTGTTGTTCGAATTTGAGCTTTGGTTCAAAAGAAACACTTTCTGGTTGAATTGAGTTCTTTTGCCAATTTGAGATACACTTTGCTGTAACTCCCCAGGGAAACACCAGATCACAAAATGGAGTGTTTTTTTGGCTTTCCCGATTCAGGACACTACTAATATGTGTTTGTTGTTCGAATTTGAGCTTTGGTTGAAAAGAAACACTTTCTGGTTGAATTGAGTTCTTTTGCCAATTTGATATACACTTTGCTCTAACTCCCCAGGGAAACACCAGATCACAAAATGGAGTGTTTTTTTAGCTTTCCCGACTCAGGACACTACTAATATGTGTTTGTTGTTCGAATTTGAGCTTTGGTTCAAAAGAAACAGGTTCTGGTTGAATTGAGTTTTTCTTCCATTTCTAAGATACACTTTGCTGTAACTCCCCAGGGAAACACCAGATCACAAAATGGAGTGTTTTTTTAGCTTTCCCGACTCAGGACACTACTAATATGTGTTTGTTGTTCGAATTTGAGCTTTGGTTCAAAAGAAACACTTTCTGGTTGAATTGAGTTCTTTTGCCAATTTGAGATACACTTTGCTGTAACTCCGCAGGGAAACACCAGATCACAAAATGGAGTGTTTTTTTAGCTTTCCCGACTGAGGACACTACTAATATGTGTTTGTTGTTCGAATCTGAGCTTTAGTTCAAAAGAAACAGGTTCTGGTTGAATTGAGTTTTTCTGCAATTTCTAAGATACACTTTGCTGTAACTCCCCAGGGAAACACCAGATCACAAAATGGAGTGTTTTTTTAGCTTTCCCGACTCAGGACACTACTAATATGTGTTTGTTGTTCGAATCTGAGCTTTAGTTCAAAAGAAACACATTCTGGTTGAATTGAGTTTTTCTGCCATTTCTAAGATACACTTTGCTGTAACTCCCCAGGGAAACACCAGATCACAAAATGGAGTGTTTTTTTTAGCTTTCCCGACTCAGGACACTACTAATATGTGTTTGTTGTTCGAATTTGAGCTTTGGTTCAAAAGAAACACTTTCTGGTTGAATTGAGTTTTTCTGCCATTTCTAAGATACACTTTGCTGTAACTCCCCAGGGAAACACCAGATCACAAAATGGAGTGTTTTTTTAGCTTTCCCGACTCAGGACACTACTAATATGTGTTTGTTGTTCAAATCTGAGCTTTGGTTGAAAAGAAACACTTTCTGGTTGAATTGAGTTCTTTTGCTAATTTGATATACACTTTGCTGCAACTCCCCAGGGAAACACCAGATCACAAAATGGGGTAGTTTTTTAGCATTCCCGACTCAGGACACTACTAATATGTGTTTGTTGTTTGAATCTGAGCTTTGGTTGAAAAGAAACACTTTCTGGTTGAATTGAGTTCTTTTGCCAATTTGATATACACTTTGCTCTAACTCCCCAGGGAAACACCAGATCACAAAATGGAGTGTTTCTTTAGCTTTCCCGACTCAGGACACTACTAATATGTGTTTGTTGTTCGAATTTGAGCTTTGGTTCAAAAGAAACAGGTTCTGGTTGAATTGAGTTTTTCTGCCATTTCTAAGATACACTTTGCTGTAACTCCCCAGGGAAACACCAGATCACAAAATGGAGTGTGTTTTTTAGCTTTCCCGACTCAGGACACTACTAATATGTGTTTGTTGTTCGAATTTGAGCTTTGGTTCAAAAGAAACACTTTCTGGTTGAATTGAGTTCTTTTGCCAATTTGAGATACACTTTGCTGTAACTCCCCAGGGAAACACCAGATCACAAAATGGAGTGTTTTTTTTTGCTTTCCCGACTCAGGACACTACTAATATGTGTTTGTTGTTCGAATTTGAGCTTTGGTTCAAAAGAAACACTTTCTGGTTGAATTGAGTTCTTTTGCCAATTTGAGATACACTTTGCTGTAACTCCGCAGGGAAACACCAGATCACAAAATGGAGTGTTTTTTTAGCTTTCCCGACTGAGGACACTACTAATATGTGTTTGTTGTTCGAATCTGAGCTTTAGTTCAAAAGAAACAGGTTCTGGTTGAATTGAGTTTTTCTGCAATTTCTAAGATACACTTTGCTGTAACTCCCCAGGGAAACACCAGATCACAAAATGGAGTGTTTTTTTAGCTTTCCCGACTAAGGACACTACTAATATGTGTTTGTTGTTCAAATCTGAGCTTTGGTTGAAAAGAAACACTTTCTGGTTGAATTGAGTTTTTCTGCCATTTCTAAGATACACTTTGTTGTAACTCCCCAGGGAAACACCAGATCACAAAATGGAGTGTTTTTTTAGCTTTCCCGACTCAGGACACTACTAATATGTGTTTGTTGTTCGAATTTGAGCTTTGGTTCAAAAGAAACACTTTCTGGTTGAATTGAGTTCTTTTGCCAATTTGAGATACACTTTGCTGTAACTCCCCAGGGAAACACCAGATCACAAAATGGAGTGTTTTTTTGGCTTTCCCGACTCAGGACACTACTAATATGTGTTTGTTGTTCGAATCTGAGCTTTGGTTGAAAAGAAACACTTTCTGGTTGAATTGAGTTCTTTTGCTAATTTGATATACACTTTGCTGCAACTCCCCAGGGAAACACCAGATCACAAAATGGGGTAGTTTTTTAGCATTCCCGACTCAGGACACTACTAATATTTGTTTGTTGTTTGAATCTGAGCTTTGGTTGAAAAGAAACACTTTCTGGTTGAATTGAGTTCTTTTGCCAATTTGATATACACTTTGCTCTAACTCCCCAGGGAAACACCAGATCACAAAATGGAGTGTTTCTTTAGCTTTCCCGACTCAGGACACTACTAATATGTGTTTGTTGTTCGAATTTGAGCTTTGGTTCAAAAGAAACACTTTCTGGTTGAATTGAGTTTTTCTGCCATTTCTAAGATACACTTTGCTGTAACTCCCCAGGGAAACACCAGATCACAAAATGGAGTGTTTTTTTAGCTTTCCCGACTCAGGACACTACTAATATGTGTTTGTTGTTCGAATTTGAGCTTTGGTTCAAAAGAAACACTTTCTGGTTGAATTGAGTTCTTTTGCCAATTTGAGATACACTTTGCTGTAACTCCGCAGGGAAACACCAGATCACAAAATGGAGTGTTTTTTTAGCTTTCCCGACTGAGGACACTACTAATATGTGTTTGTTGTTCGAATCTGAGCTTTAGTTCAAAAGAAACAGGTTCTGGTTGAATTGAGTTTTTCTGCAATTTCTAAGATACACTTTGCTGTAACTCCCCAGGGAAACACCAGATCACAAAATGGAGTGTTTTTTTAGCTTTCCCGACTAAGGACACTACTAATATGTGTTTGTTGTTCAAATCTGAGCTTTGGTTGAAAAGAAACACTTTCTGGTTGAATTGAGTTTTTCTGCCATTTCTAAGATACACTTTGTTGTAACTCCCCAGGGAAACACCAGATCACAAAATGGAGTGTTTTTTTTAGCTTTCCCGACTCAGGACACTACTAATATGTGTTTGTTGTTCGAATTTGAGCTTTGGTTCAAAAGAAACACTTTCTGGTTGAATTGAGTTCTTTTGCCAATTTGAGATACACTTTGCTGTAACTCCCCAGGGAAACACCAGATCACAAAATGGAGTGTTTTTTTGGCTTTCCCGATTCAGGACACTACTAATATGTGTTTGTTGTTCGAATTTGAGCTTTGGTTGAAAAGAAACACTTTCTGGTTGAATTGAGTTCTTTTGCCAATTTGATATACACTTTGCTCTAACTCCCCAGGGAAACACCAGATCACAAAATGGAGTGTTTTTTTAGCTTTCCCGACTCAGGACACTACTAATATGTGTTTGTTGTTCGAATTTGAGCTTTGGTTCAAAAGAAACAGGTTCTGGTTGAATTGAGTTTTTCTTCCATTTCTAAGATACACTTTGCTGTAACTCCCCAGGGAAACACCAGATCACA
Organism: Thamnophis sirtalis; assembly: GCF_051295495.1. Taxonomy (NCBI): domain Eukaryota; kingdom Metazoa; phylum Chordata; class Lepidosauria; order Squamata; family Natricidae; genus Thamnophis; species Thamnophis sirtalis. The sequence goes on along the minus strand of NW_028261417.1, from coordinate 65,720 downwards.
AAATGGAGTGTTTTTTTAGCTTTCCCGACTCAGGACACTACTAATATGTGTTTGTTGTTCGAATTTGAGCTTTGGTTCAAAAGAAACACTTTCTGGTTGAATTGAGTTCTTTTGCCAATTTGAGATACACTTTGCTGTAACTCCGCAGGGAAACACCAGATCACAAAATGGAGTGTTTTTTTAGCTTTCCCGACTGAGGACACTACTAATATGTGTTTGTTGTTCGAATCTGAGCTTTAGTTCAAAAGAAACAGGTTCTGGTTGAATTGAGTTTTTCTGCCATTTCTATGATACACTTTGCTGTAACTCCCCAGGGAAACACCAGATCACAAAATGGAGTGTTTTTTTAGCTTTCCCGACTCAGGACACTACTAATATGTGTTTGTTGTTCAAATCTGAGCTTTGGTTGAAAAGAAACACTTTCTGGTTGAATTGAGTTCTTTTGCTAATTTGATATACACTTTGCTGCAACTCCCCAGGGAAACACCAGATCACAAAATGGGGTAGTTTTTTTAGCATTCCCGACTCAGGACACTACTAATATGTGTTTGTTGTTTGAATCTGAGCTTTGGTTCAAAAGAAACACTTTCTGGTTGAATTGAGTTCTTTTGCCAATTTGAGATACACTTTGCTGTAACTCCCCAGGGAAACACCAGATCACAAAATGGAGTGTTTTTTTAGCTTTCCCGACTCAGGACACTACTAATATGTGTTTGTTGTTCGAATCTGAGCTTTAGTTCAAAAGAAACACATTCTGGTTGAATTGAGTTTTTCTGCCATTTCTAAGATACACTTTGCTGTAACTCCCCAGGGAAACACCAGATCACAAAATGGAGTGTTTTTTTTAGCTTTCCCGACTCAGGACACTACTAATATGTGTTTGTTGTTCGAATTTGAGCTTTGGTTCAAAAGAAACACTTTCTGGTTGAATTGAGTTTTTCTGCCATTTCTAAGATACACTTTGCTGTAACTCCCCAGGGAAACACCAGATCACAAAATGGAGTGTTTTTTTAGCTTTCCCGACTCAGGACACTACTAATATGTGTTTGTTGTTCAAATTTGAGCTTTGGTTCAAAAGAAACACTTTCTGGTTGAATTGAGTTCTTTTGCCAATTTGAGATACACTTTGCTGTAACTCCCCAGGGAAACACCAGATCACAAAATGGAGTGTTTTTTTGGCTTTCCCGATTCAGGACACTACTAATATGTGTTTGTTGTTCGAATTTGAGCTTTGGTTGAAAAGAAACACTTTCTGGTTGAATTGAGTTCTTTTGCCAATTTGATATACACTTTGCTCTAACTCCCCAGGGAAACACCAGATCACAAAATGGAGTGTTTTTTTAGCTTTCCCGACTCAGGACACTACTAATATGTGTTTGTTGTTCGAATTTGAGCTTTGGTTCAAAAGAAACAGGTTCTGGTTGAATTGAGTTTTTCTTCCATTTCTAAGATACACTTTGCTGTAACTCCCCAGGGAAACACCAGATCACAAAATGGAGTGTTTTTTTAGCTTTCCCGACTCAGGACACTACTAATATGTGTTTGTTGTTCGAATTTGAGCTTTGGTTCAAAAGAAACACTTTCTGGTTGAATTGAGTTCTTTTGCCAATTTGAGATACACTTTGCTGTAACTCCGCAGGGAAACACCAGATCACAAAATGGAGTGTTTTTTTAGCTTTCCCGACTGAGGACACTACTAATATGTGTTTGTTGTTCGAATCTGAGCTTTAGTTCAAAAGAAACAGGTTCTGGTTGAATTGAGTTTTTCTGCAATTTCTAAGATACACTTTGCTGTAACTCCCCAGGGAAACACCAGATCACAAAATGGAGTGTTTTTTTAGCTTTCCCGACTCAGGACACTACTAATATGTGTTTGTTGTTCAAATCTGAGCTTTGGTTGAAAAGAAACACTTTCTGGTTGAATTGAGTTCTTTTGCTAATTTGATATACACTTTGCTGCAACTCCCCAGGGAAACACCAGATCACAAAATGGGGTAGTTTTTTTAGCATTCCCGACTCAGGACACTACTAATATGTGTTTGTTGTTTGAATCTGAGCTTTGGTTCAAAAGAAACACTTTCTGGTTGAATTGAGTTCTTTTGCCAATTTGAGATACACTTTGCTGTAACTCCCCAGGGAAACACCAGATCACAAAATGGAGTGTTTTTTTAGCTTTCCCGACTCAGGACACTACTAATATGTGTTTGTTGTTCGAATCTGAGCTTTAGTTCAAAAGAAACACATTCTGGTTGAATTGAGTTTTTCTGCCATTTCTAAGATACACTTTGCTGTAACTCCCCAGGGAAACACCAGATCACAAAATGGAGTGTTTTTTTTAGCTTTCCCGACTCAGGACACTACTAATATGTGTTTGTTGTTCGAATTTGAGCTTTGGTTCAAAAGAAACACTTTCTGGTTGAATTGAGTTTTTCTGCCATTTCTAAGATACACTTTGCTGTAACTCCCCAGGGAAACACCAGATCACAAAATGGAGTGTTTTTTTAGCTTTCCCGACTCAGGACACTACTAATATGTGTTTGTTGTTCAAATCTGAGCTTTGGTTGAAAAGAAACACTTTCTGGTTGAATTGAGTTCTTTTGCTAATTTGATATACACTTTGCTGCAACTCCCCAGGGAAACACCAGATCACAAAATGGGGTAGTTTTTTAGCATTCCCGACTCAGGACACTACTAATATGTGTTTGTTGTTTGAATCTGAGCTTTGGTTGAAAAGAAACACTTTCTGGTTGAATTGAGTTCTTTTGCCAATTTGATATACACTTTGCTCTAACTCCCCAGGGAAACCCCAGATCACAAAATGGAGTGTTTCTTTAGCTTTCCCGACTCAGGACACTACTAATATGTGTTTGTTGTTCGAATTTGAGCTTTGGTTCAAAAGAAACAGGTTCTGGTTGAATTGAGTTTTTCTGCCATTTCTAAGATACACTTTGCTGTAACTCCCCAGGGAAACACCAGATCACAAAATGGAGTGTGTTTTTTAGCTTTCCCGACTCAGGACACTACTAATATGTGTTTGTTGTTCGAATTTGAGCTTTGGTTCAAAAGAAACACTTTCTGGTTGAATTGAGTTCTTTTGCCAATTTGAGATACACTTTGCTGTAACTCCCCAGGGAAACACCAGATCACAAAATGGAGTGTTTTTTTTTGCTTTCCCGACTCAGGACACTACTAATATGTGTTTGTTGTTCGAATCTGAGCTTTAGTTCAAAAGAAACACGTTCTGGTTGAATTGAGTTTTTCTGCCATTTCTAAGATACACTTTGCTGTAACTCCCCAGGGAAACACCAGATCACAAAATGGAGTGTTTTTTTTTAGCTTTCCCGACTGAGGACACTACTAATATGTGTTTGTTGTTCGAATTTGAGCTTTGGTTCAAAAGAAACAGGTTCTGGTTGAATTGAGTTTTTCTGCCATTTCTAAGATACACTTTGCTGTAACTCCCCAGGGAAACACCAGATCACAAAATGGAGTGTGTTTTTTAGCTTTCCCGACTCAGGACACTACTAATATGTGTTTGTTGTTCGAATTTGAGCTTTGGTTCAAAAGAAACACTTTCTGGTTGAATTGAGTTCTTTTGCCAATTTGAGATACACTTTGCTGTAACTCCCCAGGGAAACACCAGATCACAAAATGGAGTGTTTTTTTTGCTTTCCCGACTCAGGACACTACTAATATGTGTTTGTTGTTCGAATCTGAGCTTTAGTTCAAAAGAAACACGTTCTGGTTGAATTGAGTTTTTCTGCCATTTCTAAGATACACTTTGCTGTAACTCCCCAGGGAAACACCAGATCACAAAATGGAGTGTTTTTTTTTAGCTTTCCCGACTGAGGACACTACTAATATGTGTTTGTTGTTCGAATTTGAGCTTTGGTTCAAAAGAAACAGGTTCTGGTTGAATTGAGTTTTTCTGCCATTTCTAAGATACACTTTGCTGTAACTCCCCAGGGAAACACCAGATCACAAAATGGAGTGTTTTTTTAGCTTTCCCGACTCAGGACACTACTAATATGTGTTTGTTGTTCGAATTTGAGCTTTGGTTCAAAAGAAACACTTTCTGGTTGAATTGAGTTCTTTTGCCAATTTGAGATACACTTTGCTGTAACTCCCCAGGGAAACACCAGATCACAAAATGGAGTGTTTTTTTAGCTTTCCCGACTCAGGACACTACTAATATGTGTTTGTTGTTCGAATCTGAGCTTTAGTTCAAAAGAAACACGTTCTGGTTGAATTGAGTTTTTCTGCCATTTCTAAGATACACTTTGCTGTAACTCCCCAGGGAAACACCAGATCACAAAATGGAGTGTTTTTTTAGCTTTCCCGACTCAGGACACTACTAATATGTGTTTGTTGTTCGAATCTGAGCTTTAGTTCAAAAGAAACACGTTCTGGTTGAATTGAGTTCTTTTGCCAATTTGAGATACACTTTGCTGTAACTCCCCAGGGAAACACCAGATCACAAAATGGAGTGTTTTTTTTTAGCTTTCCCGACTGAGGACACTACTAATATGTGTTTGTTGTTCGAATTTGAGCTTTGGTTCAAAAGAAACAGGTTCTGGTTGAATTGAGTTTTTCTGCCATTTCTAAGATACACTTTGCTGTAACTCCCCAGGGAAACACCAGATCACAAAATGGAGTGTTTTTTTAGCTTTCCCGACTCAGGACACTACTAATATGTGTTTGTTGTTCGAATTTGAGCTTTGGTTCAAAAGAAACACTTTCTGGTTGAATTGAGTTCTTTTGCCAATTTGAGATACACTTTGCTGTAACTCCCCAGGGAAACACCATATCACAAAATGGAGTGTTTTTTTAGCTTTCCCGACTCAGGACACTACTAATATGTGTTTGTTGTTCGAATCTGAGCTTTAGTTCAAAAGAAACACGTTCTGGTTGAATTGAGTTTTTCTGCCATTTCTAAGATACACTTTGCTGTAACTCCCCAGGGAAACACCAGATCACAAAATGGAGTGTTTTTTTAGCTTTCCCGACTCAGGACACTACTAATATGTGTTTGTTGTTCGAATTTGAGCTTTGGTTCAAAAGAAACACTTTCTGGTTGAATTGAGTTTTTCTGCCATTTCTAAGATACACTTTGCTGTAACTCCCCAGGGAAACACCAGATCACAAAATGGAGTGTTTTTTTAGCTTTCCCGACTCAGGACACTACTAATATGTGTTTGTTGTTCAAATCTGAGCTTTGGTTGAAAAGAAACACTTTCTGGTTGAATTGAGTTCTTTTGCTAATTTGATATACACTTTGCTGCAACTCCCCAGGGAAACACCAGATCACAAAATGGGGTAGTTTTTTAGCATTCCCGACTCAGGACACTACTAATATGTGTTTGTTGTTTGAATCTGAGCTTTGGTTGAAAAGAAACACTTTCTGGTTGAATTGAGTTCTTTTGCCAATTTGATATACACTTTGCTCTAACTCCCCAGGGAAACACCAGATCACAAAGTGGAGTGTTTCTTTAGCTTTCCCGACTCAGGACACTACTAATATGTGTTTGTTGTTCGAATTTGAGCTTTGGTTCAAAAGAAACAGGTTCTGGTTGAATTGAGTTTTTCTGCCATTTCTAAGATACACTTTGCTGTAACTCCCCAGGGAAACACCAGATCACAAAATGGAGTGTGTTTTTTAGCTTTCCCGACTCAGGACACTACTAATATGTGTTTGTTGTTCGAATTTGAGCTTTGGTTCAAAAGAAACACTTTCTGGTTGAATTGAGTTCTTTTGCTAATTTGATATACACTTTGTTGTAACTCCCCAGGGAAACACCAGATCACAAAATGGGGTAGTTTTTTAGCATTCCCGACTCAGGACACTACTAATATGTGTTTGTTGTTTGAATCTGAGCTTTGGTTGAAAAGAAACACTTTCTGGTTGAATTGAGTTCTTTTGCCAATTTGATATACACTTTGCTGTAACTCCCCAGGGAAACACCAGATAACAAAATGGAGTGTTTTTTTAGCTTTCCCGACTGAGGACACTACTAATATGTGTTTGTTGTTCGAATTTGAGCTTTGGTTCAAAAGAAACACTTTCTGGTTGAATTGAGTTCTTTTGCCAATTTGAGATACACTTTGCTGTAACTCCGCAGGGAAACACCAGATCACAAAATGGAGTGTTTTTTTAGCTTTCCCGACTGAAGACACTACTAATATGTGTTTGTTGTTCGAATCTGAGCTTTAGTTCAAAAGAAACAGGTTCTGGTTGAATTGAGTTTTTCTGCAATTTCTAAGATACACTTTGCTGTAACTCCCCAGGGAAACACCAGATCACAAAATGGAGTGTTTTTTTAGCTTTCCCGACTAAGGACACTACTAATATGTGTTTGTTGTTCAAATCTGAGCTTTGGTTGAAAAGAAACACTTTCTGGTTGAATTGAGTTTTTCTGCCATTTCTAAGATACACTTTGTTGTAACTCCCCAGGGAAACACCAGATCACAAAATGGAGTGTTTTTTTAGCTTTCCCGACTCAGGACACTACTAATATGTGTTTGTTGTTCGAATTTGAGCTTTGGTTCAAAAGAAACACTTTCTGGTTGAATTGAGTTCTTTTGCCAATTTGAGATACACTTTGCTGTAACTCCCCAGGGAAACACCAGATCACAAAATGGAGTGTTTTTTTGGCTTTCCCGACTCAGGACACTACTAATATGTGTTTGTTGTTCGAATCTGAGCATTGGTTGAAAAGAAACACTTTCTGGTTGAATTGAGTTCTTTTGCTAATTTGATATACACTTTGCTGCAACTCCCCAGGGAAACACCAGATCACAAAATGGGGTAGTTTTTTAGCATTCCCGACTCAGGACACTACTAATATTTGTTTGTTGTTTGAATCTGAGCTTTGGTTGAAAAGAAACACTTTCTGGTTGAATTGAGTTCTTTTGCCAATTTGATATACACTTTGCTCTAACTCCCCAGGGAAACACCAGATCACAAAATGGAGTGTTTTTTTAGCTTTCCCGACTCAGGACACTACTAATATGTGTTTGTTGTTCGAATTTGAGCTTTGGTTCAAAAGAAACAGGTTCTGGTTGAATTGAGTTTTTCTTCCATTTCTAAGATACACTTTGCTGTAACTCCCCAGGGAAACAGCAGATCACAAAATGGAGTGTTTTTTTAGCTTTCCCGACTCAGGACACTACTAATATGTGTTTGTTGTTCGAATTTGAGCTTTGGTTCAAAAGAAACACTTTCTGGTTGAATTGAGTTCTTTTGCCAATTTGAGATACACTTTGCTGTAACTCCGCAGGGAAACACCAGATCACAAAATGGAGTGTTTTTTTAGCTTTCCCGACTGAGGACACTACTAATATGTGTTTGTTGTTCGAATCTGAGCTTTAGTTCAAAAGAAACAGGTTCTGGTTGAATTGAGTTTTTCTGCAATTTCTAAGATACACTTTGCTGTAACTCCCCAGGGAAACACCAGATCACAAAATGGAGTGTTTTTTTAGCTTTCCCGACTAAGGACACTACTAATATGTGTTTGTTGTTCAAATCTGAGCTTTGGTTGAAAAGAAACACTTTCTGGTTGAATTGAGTTTTTCTGCCATTTCTAAGATACACTTTGTTGTAACTCCCCAGGGAAACACCAGATCACAAAATGGAGTGTTTTTTTTAGCTTTCCCGACTCAGGACACTACTAATATGTGTTTGTTGTTCGAATTTGAGCTTTGGTTCAAAAGAAACACTTTCTGGTTGAATTGAGTTCTTTTGCCAATTTGAGATACACTTTGCTGTAACTCCCCAGGGAAACACCAGATCACAAAATGGAGTGTTTTTTTGGCTTTCCCGACTCAGGACACTACTAATATGTGTTTGTTGTTCGAATCTGAGCTTTGGTTGAAAAGAAACACTTTCTGGTTGAATTGAGTTCTTTTGCTAATTTGATATACACTTTGCTGCAACTCCCCAGGGAAACACCAGATCACAAAATGGGGTAGTTTTTTAGCATTCCCGACTCAGGACACTACTAATATTTGTTTGTTGTTTGAATCTGAGCTTTGGTTGAAAAGAAACACTTTCTGGTTGAATTGAGTTCTTTTGCCAATTTGATATACACTTTGCTGTAACTCCCCAGGGAAACACCAGATCACAAAATGGAGTGTTTTTTTGGCTTTCCCGACTCAGGACACTACTAATATGTGTTTGTTGTTCGAATTTGAGCTTTGGTTGAAAAGAAACACTTTCTGGTTGAATTGAGTTCTTTTGCCAATTTGATATACACTTTGCTCTAACTCCCCAGGGAAACACCAGATCACAAAATGGAGTGTTTTTTTAGCTTTCCCGACTCAGGACACTACTAATATGTGTTTGTTGTTCGAATTTGAGCTTTGGTTCAAAAGAAACAGGTTCTGGTTGAATTGAGTTTTTCTTCCATTTCTAAGATACACTTTGCTGTAACTCCCCAGGGAAACACCAGATCACAAAATGGAGTGTTTTTTTAGCTTTCCCGACTCAGGACACTACTAATATGTGTTTGTTGTTCGAATTTGAGCTTTGGTTCAAAAGAAACACTTTCTGGTTGAATTGAGTTCTTTTGCCAATTTGAGATACACTTTGCTGTAACTCCGCAGGGAAACACCAGATCACAAAATGGAGTGTTTTTTTAGCTTTCCCGACTGAGGACACTACTAATATGTGTTTGTTGTTCGAATCTGAGCTTTAGTTCAAAAGAAACAGGTTCTGGTTGAATTGAGTTTTTCTGCAATTTCTAAGATACACTTTGCTGTAACTCCCCAGGGAAACACCAGATCACAAAATGGAGTGTTTTTTTAGCTTTCCCGACTCAGGACACTACTAATATGTGTTTGTTGTTCAAATCTGAGCTTTGGTTGAAAAGAAACACTTTCTGGTTGAATTGAGTTCTTTTGCTAATTTGATATACACTTTGCTGCAACTCCCCAGGGAAACACCAGATCACAAAATGGGGTAGTTTTTTAGCATTCCCGACTCAGGACACTACTAATATGTGTTTGTTGTTTGAATCTGAGCTTTGGTTCAAAAGAAACACTTTCTGGTTGAATTGAGTTCTTTTGCCAATTTGAGATACACTTTGCTGTAACTCCCCAGGGAAACACCAGATCACAAAATGGAGTGTTTTTTTAGCTTTCCCGACTCAGGACACTACTAATATGTGTTTGTTGTTCGAATCTGAGCTTTAGTTCAAAAGAAACACATTCTGGTTGAATTGAGTTTTTCTGCCATTTCTAAGATACACTTTGCTGTAACTCCCCAGGGAAACACCAGATCACAAAATGGAGTGTTTTTTTTAGCTTTCCCGACTCAGGACACTACTAATATGTGTTTGTTGTTCGAATTTGAGCTTTGGTTCAAAAGAAACACTTTCTGGTTGAATTGAGTTTTTCTGCCATTTCTAAGATACACTTTGCTGTAACTCCCCAGGGAAACACCAGATCACAAAATGGAGTGTTTTTTTAGCTTTCCCGACTCAGGACACTACTAATATGTGTTTGTTGTTCAAATCTGAGCTTTGGTTGAAAAGAAACACTTTCTGGTTGAATTGAGTTCTTTTGCTAATTTGATATACACTTTGCTGCAACTCCCCAGGGAAACACCAGATCACAAAATGGGGTAGTTTTTTAGCATTCCCGACTCAGGACACTACTAATATGTGTTTGTTGTTTGAATCTGAGCTTTGGTTGAAAAGAAACACTTTCTGGTTGAATTGAGTTCTTTTGCCAATTTGATATACACTTTGCTCTAACTCCCCAGGGAAACACCAGATCACAAAATGGAGTGTTTCTTTAGCTTTCCCGACTCAGGACACTACTAATATGTGTTTGTTGTTCGAATTTGAGCTTTGGTTCAAAAGAAACAGGTTCTGGTTGAATTGAGTTTTTCTGCCATTTCTAAGATACACTTTGCTGTAACTCCCCAGGGAAACACCAGATCACAAAATGGAGTGTGTTTTTTAGCTTTCCCGACTCAGGACACTACTAATATGTGTTTGTTGTTCGAATTTGAACTTTGGTTCAAAAGAAACACTTTCTGGTTGAATTGAGTTCTTTTGCCAATTTGAGATACACTTTGCTGTAACTCCCCAGGGAAACACCAGATCACAAAATGGAGTGTTTTTTTTTGCTTTCCCGACTCAGGACACTACTAATATGTGTTTGTTGTTCGAATCTGAGCTTTAGTTCAAAAGAAACACGTTCTGGTTGAATTGAGTTTTTCTGCCATTTCTAAGATACACTTTGCTGTAACTCCCCAGGGAAACACCAGATCACAAAATGGAGTGTTTTTTTAGCTTTCCCGACTCAGGACACTACTAATATGTGTTTGTTGTTCGAATCTGAGCTTTAGTTCAAAAGAAACACGTTCTGGTTGAATTGAGTTCTTTTGCCAATTTGAGATACACTTTGCTGTAACTCCCCAGGGAAACACCAGATCACAAAATGGAGTGTTTTTTTTTAGCTTTCCCGACTGAGGACACTACTAATATGTGTTTGTTGTTCGAATTTGAGCTTTGGTTCAAAAGAAACAGGTTCTGGTTGAATTGAGTTTTTCTGCCATTTCTAAGATACACTTTGCTGTAACTCCCCAGGGAAACACCAGATCACAAAATGGAGTGTTTTTTTAGCTTTCCCGACTCAGGACACTACTAATATGTGTTTGTTGTTCGAATTTGAGCTTTAGTTCAAAAGAAACACGTTCTGGTTGAATTGAGTTTTTCTGCCATTTCTAAGATACACTTTGCTGTAACTCCCCAGGGAAACACCAGATCACAAAATGGAGTGTTTTTTTAGCTTTCCCGACTCAGGACACTACTAATATATGTTTGTTGTTCGAATCTGAGCTTTGGTTGAAAAGAAACACTTTCTGGTTGAATTGAGTTCTTTTGCTAATTTGATATACACTTTGCTGCAACTCCCCAGGGAAACACCAGATCACAAAATGGGGTAGTTTTTTAGCATTCCCGACTCAGGACACTACTAATATTTGTTTGTTGTTTGAATCTGAGCTTTGGTTGAAAAGAAACACTTTCTGGTTGAATTGAGTTCTTTTGCCAATTTGATATACACTTTGCTCTAACTCCCCAGGGAAACACCAGATCACAAAATGGAGTGTTTTTTTAGCTTTCCCGACTCAGGACACTACTAATATGTGTTTGTTGTTCGAATTTGAGCTTTGGTTCAAAAGAAACACTTTCTGGTTGAATTGAGTTTTTCTGCCATTTCTAAGATACACTTTGCTGTAACTCCCCAGGGAAACACCAGATCACAAAATGGAGTGTTTTTTTAGCTTTCCCGACTCAGGACACTACTAATATGTGTTTGTTGTTCGAATCTGAGCTTTGGTTCAAAAGAAACACTTTCTGGTTGAATTGAGTTCTTTTGCTAATTTGATATACACTTTGCTGCAACTCCCCAGGGAAACACCAGATCACAAAATGGGGTAGTTTTTTAGCATTCCCGACTCAGGACACTACTAATATGTGTTTGTTGTTTGAATCTGAGCTTTGGTTGAAAAGAAACACTTTCTGGTTGAATTGAGTTCTTTTGCCAATTTGATATACACTTTGCTCTAACTCCCCAGGGAAACACCAGATCACAAAATGGAGTGTTTCTTTAGCTTTCCAGACTCAGGACACTACTAATATGTGTTTGTTGTTCGAATTTGAGCTTTGGTTCAAAAGAAACAGGTTCTGGTTGAATTGAGTTTTTCTGCCATTTCTAAGATACACTTTGCTGTAACTCCCCAGGGAAACACCAGATCACAAAATGGAGTGTTTTTTTAGCTTTCCCGACTCAGGACACTACTAATATGTGTTTGTTGTTCGAATTTGAGCTTTGGTTCAAAAGAAACACTTTCTGGTTGAATTGAGTTCTTTTGCCAATTTGAGATACACTTTGCTGTAACTCCCCAGGGAAACACCAGATCACAAAATGGAGTGTTTTTTTAGCTTTCCCGACTCAGGACACTACTAATATGTGTTTGTTGTTCGAATCTGAGCTTTAGTTCAAAAGAAACACGTTCTGGTTGAATTGAGTTTTTCTGCCATTTCTAAGATACACTTTGCTGTAACTCCCCAGGGAAACACCAGATCAAAAAATGGAGTGTTTTTTTTAGCTTTCCCGACTCAGGACACTACTAATATGTGTTTGTTGTTCGAATTTGAGCTTTGGTTCAAAAGAAACACTTTCTGGTTGAATTGAGTTTTTCTGCCATTTCTAAGATACACTTTGCTGTAACTCCCCAGGGAAACACCAGATCACAAAATGGAGTGTTTTTTTAGCTTTCCCGACTCAGGACACTACTAATATATGTTTGTTGTTCGAATCTGAGCTTTGGTTGAAAAGAAACACTTTCTGGTTGAATTGAGTTCTTTTGCTAATTTGATATACACTTTGCTGCAACTCCCCAGGGAAACACCAGATCACAAAATGGGGTAGTTTTTTAGCATTCCCGACTCAGGACACTACTAATATTTGTTTGTTGTTTGAATCTGAGCTTTGGTTGAAAAGAAACACTTTCTGGTTGAATTGAGTTCTTTTGCCAATTTGATATACACTTTGCTCTAACTCCCCAGGGAAACACCAGATCACAAAATGGAGTGTTTTTTTAGCTTTCCCGACTCAGGACACTACTAATATGTGTTTGTTGTTCGAATTTGAGCTTTGGTTCAAAAGAAACACTTTCTGGTTGAATTGAGTTTTTCTGCCATTTCTAAGATACACTTTGCTGTAACTCCCCAGGGAAACACCAGATCACAAAATGGAGTGTTTTTTTAGCTTTCCCGACTCAGGACACTACTAATATGTGTTTGTTGTTCGAATCTGAGCTTTGGTTCAAAAGAAACACTTTCTGGTTGAATTGAGTTCTTTTGCTAATTTGATATACACTTTGCTGCAACTCCCCAGGGAAACACCAGATCACAAAATGGGGTAGTTTTTTAGCATTCCCGACTCAGGACACTACTAATATGTGTTTGTTGTTTGAATCTGAGCTTTGGTTGAAAAGAAACACTTTCTGGTTGAATTGAGTTCTTTTGCCAATTTGATATACACTTTGCTCTAACTCCCCAGGGAAACACCAGATCACAAAATGGAGTGTTTCTTTAGCTTTCCAGACTCAGGACACTACTAATATGTGTTTGTTGTTCGAATTTGAGCTTTGGTTCAAAAGAAACAGGTTCTGGTTGAATTGAGTTTTTCTGCCATTTCTAAGATACACTTTGCTGTAACTCCCCAGGGAAACACCAGATCACAAAATGGAGTGTTTTTTTAGCTTTCCCGACTCAGGACACTACTAATATGTGTTTGTTGTTCGAATTTGAGCTTTGGTTCAAAAGAAACACTTTCTGGTTGAATTGAGTTCTTTTGCCAATTTGAGATACACTTTGCTGTAACTCCCCAGGGAAACACCAGATCACAAAATGGAGTGTTTTTTTAGCTTTCCCGACTCAGGACACTACTAATATGTGTTTGTTGTTCGAATCTGAGCTTTAGTTCAAAAGAAACACGTTCTGGTTGAATTGAGTTTTTCTGCCATTTCTAAGATACACTTTGCTGTAACTCCCCAGGGAAACACCAGATCAAAAAATGGAGTGTTTTTTTTAGCTTTCCCGACTCAGGACACTACTAATATGTGTTTGTTGTTCGAATTTGAGCTTTGGTTCAAAAGAAACACTTTCTGGTTGAATTGAGTTTTTCTGCCATTTCTAAGATACACTTTGCTGTAACTCCCCAGGGAAACACCAGATCACAAAATGGAGTGTTTTTTTAGCTTTCCCAACTCAGGACACTACTAATATGTGTTTGTTGTTCAAATCTGAGCTTTGGTTGAAAAGAAACACTTTCTGGTTGAATTGAGTTCTTTTGCTAATTTGATATACACTTTGCTGCAACTCCCCAGGGAAACACCAGATCACAAAATGGGGTAGTTTTTTAGCATTCCCGACTCAGGACACTACTAATATGTGTTTGTTGTTTGAATCTGAGCTTTGGTTCAAAAGAAACACTTTCTGATTGAATTGAGTTCTTTTGCCAATTTGATATACACTTTGCTCTAACTCCCCAGGGAAACACCAGATCACAAAATGGAGTGTTTCTTTAGCTTTCCCGACTCAGGACACTACTAATATGTGTTTGTTGTTCGAATTTGAGCTTTGGTTCAAAAGAAACAGGTTCTGGTTGAATTGAGTTTTTCTGCCATTTCTAAGATACACTTTGCTGTAACTCCCCAGGGAAACACCAGATCACAAAATGGAGTGTTTTTTTAGCTTTCCCGACTCAGGACACTACTAATATGTGTTTGTTGTTCGAATTTGAGCTTTGGTTCAAAAGAAACACTTTCTGGTTGAATTGAGTTCTTTTGCCAATTTGAGATACACTTTGCTGTAACTCCCCAGGGAAACACCAGATCACAAAATGGAGTGTTTTTTTTTGCTTTCCCGACTCAGGACACTACTAATATGTGTTTGTTGTTCGAATCTGAGCTTTAGTTCAAAAGAAACACGTTCTGGTTGAATTGAGTTTTTCTGCCATTTCTAAGATACACTTTGCTGTAACTCCCCAGGGAAACACCTGATCACAAAATGGAGTGTTTTTTTAGCTTTCCCGACTCAGGACACTACTAATATGTGTTTGTTGTTCGAATCTGAGCTTTAGTTCAAAAGAAACACGTTCTGGTTGAATTGAGTTCTTTTGCCAATTTGAGATACACTTTGCTGTAACTCCCCAGGGAAACACCAGATCACAAAATGGAGTGTTTTTTTTTAGCTTTCCCGACTGAGGACACTACTAATATGTGTTTGTTGTTCGAATCTGAGCTTTAGTTCAAAAGAAACACTTTCTGGTTGAATTGTGTTCTTTTGCTAATTTGATATACACTTTGTTGTAACTCCCCAGGGAAACACCAGATCACAAAATGGGGTAGTTTTTTAGCATTCCCGACTCAGGACACTACTAATATGTGTTTGTTGTTTGAATCTGAGTTTTGGTTGAAAAGAAACACTTTCTGGTTGAATTGAGTTCTTTTGCCAATTTGATATACACTTTGCTGTAACTCCCCAGGGAAACACCAGATAACAAAATGGAGTGTTTTTTTAGCTTTCCCGACTGAGGACACTACTAATATGTGTTTGTTGTTCGAATTTGAGCCTTGGTTCAAAAGAAACACTTTCTGGTTGAATTGAGTTCTTTTGCCAATTTGAGATACACTTTGCTGTAACTCCCCAGGGAAACACCAGATCACAAAATGGAGTGTTTTTTTAGCTTTCCCGACTGAGGACACTACTAATATGTGTTTGTTGTTCGAATCTGAGCTTTAGTTCAAAAGAAACAGGTTCTGGTTGAATTGAGTTTTTCTGCAATTTCTAAGATACACTTTGCTGTAACTCCCCAGGGAAACACCAGATCACAAAATGGAGTGTTTTTTTAGCTTTCCCGACTCAGGACACTACTAATATGTGTTTGTTGTTCAAATCTGAGCTTTGGTTGAAAAGAAACACTTTCTGGTTGAATTGAGTTCTTTTGCTAATTTGATATACACTTTGCTGCAACTCCCCAGGGAAACACCAGATCACAAAATTGGGTAGTTTTTTAGCATTCCCGACTCAGGACACTACTAATATGTGTTTGTTGTTTGAATCTGAGCTTTGGTTGAAAAGAAACACTTTCTGGTTGAATTGAGTTCTTTTGCCAATTTGATATACACTTTGCTCTAACTCCCCAGGGAAACACCAGATCACAAAATGGAGTGTTTCTTTAGCTTTCCAGACTCAGGACACTACTAATATGTGTTTGTTGTTCGAATTTGAGCTTTGGTTCAAAAGAAACAGGTTCTGGTTGAATTGAGTTTTTCTGCCATTTCTAAGATACACTTTGCTGTAACTCCCCAGGGAAACACCAGATCACAAAATGGAGTGTTTTTTTTAGCTTTCCCGACTCAGGACACTACTAATATGTGTTTGTTGTTCGAATTTGAGCTTTGGTTCAAAAGAAACACTTTCTGGTTGAATTGAGTTTTTCTGCCATTTCTAAGATACACTTTGCTGTAACTCCCCAGGGAAACACCAGATCACAAAATGGAGTGTTTTTTTAGCTTTCCCGACTCAGGACACTACTAATATGTGTTTGTTGTTCAAATCTGAGCTTTGGTTGAAAAGAAACACTTTCTGGTTGAATTGAGTTCTTTTGCTAATTTGAGATACACTTTGCTGTAACTCCCCAGGGAAACACCAGATCACAAAATGGAGTGTTTTTTTTTTGCTTTCCCGACTCAGGACACTACTAATATGTGTTTGTTGTTCGAATCTGAGCTTTAGTTCAAAAGAAACACGTTCTGGTTGAATTGAGTTTTTCTGCCATTTCTAAGATACACTTTGCTGTAACTCCCCAGGGAAACACCTGATCACAAAATGGAGTGTTTTTTTAGCTTTCCCGACTCAGGACACTACTAATATGTGTTTGTTGTTCGAATCTGAGCTTTAGTTCAAAAGAAACACGTTCTGGTTGAATTGAGTTCTTTTGCCAATTTGAGATACACTTTGCTGTAACTCCCCAGGGAAACACCAGATCACAAAATGGAGTGTTTTTTTTTAGCTTTCCCGACTGAGGACACTACTAATATGTGTTTGTTGTTCGAATCTGAGCTTTAGTTCAAAAGAAACACTTTCTGGTTGAATTGTGTTCTTTTGCTAATTTGATATACACTTTGTTGTAACTCCCCAGGGAAACACCAGATCACAAAATGGGGTAGTTTTTTAGCATTCCCGACTCAGGACACTACTAATATGTGTTTGTTGTTTGAATCTGAGTTTTGGTTGAAAAGAAACACTTTCTGGTTGAATTGAGTTCTTTTGCCAATTTGATATACACTTTGCTGTAACTCCCCAGGGAAACACCAGATAACAAAATGGAGTGTTTTTTTAGCTTTCCCGACTGAGGACACTACTAATATGTGTTTGTTGTTCGAATTTGAGCCTTGGTTCAAAAGAAACACTTTCTGGTTGAATTGAATTCTTTTGCCAATTTGAGATACACTTTGCTGTAACTCCCCAGGGAAACACCAGATCACAAAATGGAGTGTTTTTTTAGCTTTCCCGACTGAGGACACTACTAATATGTGTTTGTTGTTCGAATCTGAGCTTTAGTTCAAAAGAAACAGGTTCTGGTTGAATTGAGTTTTTCTGCAATTTCTAAGATACACTTTGCTGTAACTCCCCAGGGAAACACCAGATCACAAAATGGAGTGTTTTTTTAGCTTTCCCGACTCAGGACACTACTAATATGTGTTTGTTGTTCAAATCTGAGCTTTGGTTGAAAAGAAACACTTTCTGGTTGAATTGAGTTCTTTTGCTAATTTGATATACACTTTGCTGCAACTCCCCAGGGAAACACCAGATCACAAAATTGGGTAGTTTTTTAGCATTCCCGACTCAGGACACTACTAATATGTGTTTGTTGTTTGAATCTGAGCTTTGGTTGAAAAGAAACACTTTCTGGTTGAATTGAGTTCTTTTGCCAATTTGATATACACTTTGCTCTAACTCCCCAGGGAAACACCAGATCACAAAATGGAGTGTTTCTTTAGCTTTCCAGACTCAGGACACTACTAATATGTGTTTGTTGTTCGAATTTGAGCTTTGGTTCAAAAGAAACAGGTTCTGGTTGAATTGAGTTTTTCTGCCATTTCTAAGATACACTTTGCTGTAACTCCCCAGGGAAACACCAGATCACAAAATGGAGTGTGTTTTTTAGCTTTCCCGACTCAGGACACTACTAATATGTGTTTGTTGTTCGAATTTGAGCTTTGGTTCAAAAGAAACACTTTCTGGTTGAATTGAGTTCTTTTGCCAATTTGAGATACACTTTGCTGTAACTCCCCAGGGAAACACCAGATCACAAAATGGAGTGTTTTTTTTTTGCTTTCCCGACTCAGGACACTACTAATATGTGTTTGTTGTTCGAATCTGAGCTTTAGTTCAAAAGAAACAGGTTCTGGTTGAATTGAGTTTTTCTGCAATTTCTAAGATACACTTTGCTGCAACTCCCCAGGGAAACACCAGATCACAAAATGGAGTGTTTTTTTAGCTTTCCCGACTCAGGACACTACTAATATGTGTTTGTTGTTCAAATCTGAGCTTTGGTTGAAAAGAAACACTTTCTGTTTGAATTGAGTTCTTTTGCTAATTTGATATACAATTTGCTGCAACTCCCCAGGGAAACACCAGATCACAAAATTGGGTAGTTTTTTAGCATTCCCGACTCAGGACACTACTAATATGTGTTTGTTGTTTGAATCTGAGCTTTGGTTGAAAAGAAACACTTTCTGGTTGAATTGAGTTCTTTTGCCAATTTGATATACACTTTGCTCTAACTCCCCAGGGAAACACCAGATCACAAAATGGAGTGTTTCTTTAGCTTTCCAGACTCAGGACACTACTAATATGTGTTTGTTGTTCGAATTTGAGCTTTGGTTCAAAAGAAACAGGTTCTGGTTGAATTGAGTTTTTCTGCCATTTCTAAGATACACTTTGCTGTAACTCCCCAGGGAAACACCAGATCACAAAATGGAGTGTTTTTTTAGCTTTCCCGACTCAGGACACTACTAATATGTGTTTGTTGTTCGAATCTGAGCTTTAGTTCAAAAGAAACACGTTCTGGTTGAATTGAGTTTTTCTGCCATTTCTAAGATACACTTTGCTGTAACTCCCCAGGGAAACACCAGATCAAAAAATGGAGTGTTTTTTTTAGCTTTCCCGACTCAGGACACTACTAATATGTGTTTGTTGTTCGAATTTGAGCTTTGGTTCAAAAGAAACACTTTCTGGTTGAATTGAGTTTTTCTGCCATTTCTAAGATACACTTTGCTGTAACTCCCCAGGGAAACACCAGATCACAAAATGGAGTGTTTTTTTAGCTTTCCCGACTCAGGACACTACTAATATGTGTTTGTTGTTCAAATCTGAGCTTTGGTTGAAAAGAAACACTTTCTGGTTGAATTGAGTTCTTTTGCTAATTTGATATACACTTTGCTGTAACTCCCCAGGGAAACACCAGATCACAAAATGGAGTGTTTTTTTTTAGCTTTCCCGACTGAGGACACTACTAATATGTGTTTGTTGTTCGAATCTGAGCTTTAGTTCAAAAGAAACACTTTCTGGTTGAATTGAGTTCTTTTGCTAATTTGATATACACTTTGTTGTAACTCCCCAGGGAAACACCAGATCACAAAATGGGGTAGTTTTTTAGCATTCCCGACTCAGGACACTACTAATATGTGTTTGTTGTTTGAATCTGAGTTTTGGTTGAAAAGAAACACTTTCTGGTTGAATTGAGTTCTTTTGCCAATTTGATATACACTTTGCTGTAACTCCCCAGGGAAACACCAGATAACAAAATGGAGTGTTTTTTTAGCTTTCCCGACTGAGGACACTACTAATATGTGTTTGTTGTTCGAATTTGAGCTTTGGTTCAAAAGAAACACTTTCTGGTTGAATTGAGTTCTTTTGCCAATTTGAGATACACTTTGCTGTAACTCCCCAGGGAAACACCAGATCACAAAATGGAGTGTTTTTTTAGCTTTCCCGACTGAGGACACTACTAATATGTGTTTGTTGTTCGAATCTGAGCTTTAGTTCAAAAGAAACAGGTTCTGGTTGAATTGAGTTTTTCTGCAATTTCTAAGATACACTTTGCTGTAACTCCCCAGGGAAACACCAGATCACAAAATGGAGTGTTTTTTTAGCTTTCCCGACTAAGGACACTACTAATATGTGTTTGTTGTTCAAATCTGAGCTTTGGTTGAAAAGAAACACTTTCTGGTTGAATTGAGTTTTTCTGCCATTTCTAAGATACACTTTGTTGTAACTCCCCAGGGAAACACCAGATCACAAAATGGAGTGTTTTTTTAGCTTTCCCGACTCAGGACACTACTAATATGTGTTTGTTGTTCGAATTTGAGCTTTGGTTCAAAAGAAACACTTTCTGGTTGAATTGAGTTCTTTTGCCAATTTGAGATACACTTTGCTGTAACTCCCCAGGGAAACACCAGATCACAAAATGGAGTGTTTTTTTGGCTTTCCCGACTCAGGACACTAGTAATATGTGTTTGTTGTTCGAATCTGAGCTTTGGTTGAAAAGAAACACTTTCTGGTTGAATTGAGTTCTTTTGCTAATTTGATATACACTTTGCTGCAACTCCCCAGGGAAACACCAGATCACAAAATGGGGTAGTTTTTTAGCTTTCCCGACTCAGGACACTACTAATATGTGTTTGTTGTTCGAATTTGAGCTTTGGTTCAAAAGAAACACTTTCTGGTTGAATTGAGTTCTTTTGCCAATTTGAGATACACTTTGCTGTAACTCCCCAGGGAAACACCAGATCACAAAATGGAGTGTTTTTTTAGCTTTCCCGACTCAGGACACTACTAATATGTGTTTGTTGTTCGAATCTGAGCTTTAGTTCAAAAGAAACACGTTCTGGTTGAATTGAGTTTTTCTGCCATTTCTAAGATACACTTTGCTGTAACTCCCCAGGGAAACACCAGATCACAAAATGGAGTGTTTTTTTAGCTTTCCCGACTCAGGACACTACTAATATGTGTTTGTTGTTCGAATTTGAGCTTTGGTTGAAAAGAAACACTTTCTGGTTGAATTGAGTTCTTTTGCTAATTTGATATACACTTTGCTGCAACTCCCCAGGGAAACACCAGATCACAAAATGGGGTAGTTTTTTAGCATTCCCGACTCAGGACACTACTAATATGTGTTTGTTGTTTGAATTTGAGCTTTGGTTCAAAAGAAACACTTTCTGGTTGAATTGAGTTCTTTTGCCAATTTGAGATACACTTTGCTGTAACTCCGCAGGGAAACACCAGATCACAAAATGGAGTGTTTTTTTAGCTTTCCCGACTGAGGACACTACTAATATATGTTTGTTGTTCGAATCTGAGCTTTAGTTCAAAAGAAACAGGTTCTGGTTGAATTGAGTTTTTCTGCCATTTCTAAGATACACTTTGCTGTAACTCCCCAGGGAAACACCAGATCACAAAATGGAGTGTTTTTTTAGCTTTCCCGACTAAGGACACTACTAATATGTGTTTGTTGTTCAAATCTGAGCTTTGGTTGAAAAGAAACACTTTCTGGTTGAATTGAGTTTTTCTGCCATTTCTAAGATACACTTTGTTGTAACTCCCCAGGGAAACACCAGATCACAAAATGGAGTGTTTTTTTAGCTTTCCTGACTCAGGACACTACTAATATGTGTTTGTTGTTCGAATTTGAGCTTTGGTTCAAAAGAAACACTTTCTGGTTGAATTGAGTTTTTCTGCCATTTCTAAGATACACTTTGCTGTAACTCCCCAGGGAAACACCAGATCACAAAATGGAGTGTTTTTTTAGCTTTCCCGACTCAGGACACTACTAATATGTGTTTGTTGTTCGAATCTGAGCTTTGGTTGAAAAGAAACACTTTCTGGTTGAATTGAGTTCTTTTGCTAATTTGATATACACTTTGCTACAACTCCCCAGGGAAACACCAGATCACAAAATGGGGTAGTTTTTTAGCATTCCCGACTCAGGACACTACTAATATTTGTTTGTTGTTTGAATCTGAGCTTTGGTTGAAAAGAAACACTTTCTGGTTGAATTGAGTTCTTTTGCCAATTTGATATACACTTTGCTCTAACTCCCCAGGGAAACACCAGATCACAAAATGGAGTGTTTTTTTAGCTTTCCCGACTCAGGACACTACTAATATGTGTTTGTTGTTCGAATTTGAGCTTTGGTTCAAAAGAAACACTTTCTGGTTGAATTGAGTTTTTCTGCCATTTCTAAGGTACACTTTGCTGTAACTCCCCAGGGAAACACCAGATCACAAAATGGAGTGTTTTTTTAGCTTTCCCGACTCAGGACACTACTAATATGTGTTTGTTGTTCGAATCTGAGCTTTGGTTGAAAAAAAACACGTTCTGGTTGAATTGAGTTTTTCTGCCATTTCTAAGATATACATTGCTGTAACTCCCCAGGGAAACACCAGATCACAAAATGGAGTTTTTCTTTAGCTTTCCCGACTCAGGACACTACTAATATGTGTTTGTTGTTCGAATTTGAGCTTTGGTTCAAAAGAAACACTTTCTGGTTGAATTGAGTTTTTCTGCTAATTTGATATACACTTTGCTGCAACTCCCCAGGGAAACACCAGATCACAAAATGGGGTAGTTTTTTAGCTTTCCCGACTCAGGACACTACTAATATGTGTTTGTTGTTCGAATTTGAGCTTTGGTTCAAAAGAAACACTTTCTGGTTGAATTGAGTTCTTTTGCCAATTTGAGATACACTTTGCTGTAACTCCCCAGGGAAACACCAGATCACAAAATGGAGTGTTTTTTTGGCTTTCCCGACTCAGGACACTACTAATATGTGTTTGTTGTTCGAATCTGAGCTTTGGTTGAAAAGAAACACTTTCTGGTTGAATTGAGTTCTTTTGCTAATTTGATATACACTTTACTGTAACTCCCCAGGGAAACACCAGATCACAAAATGGAGTGTTTTTTTAGCTTTCCAGACTCAGGACACTACTAATATGTGTTTGTTGTTCGAATTTGAGCTTTGGTTCAAAAGAAACACTTTCTGGTTGAATTGAGTTTTTCTGCCATTTCTAATATACACTTTGCTGTAACTCCCCAGGGAAACACCAGATCACAAAATGGAGTGTTTTTTTAGCTTTCCCGACTGAGGACACTACTAATATGTGTTTGTTGTTCGAATCTGAGCTTTAGTTCAAAAGAAACAGGTTCTGGTTGAATTGAGTTTTTCTGCGATTTCTAAGGTACACTTTGCTGTAACTCCCCAGGGAAACACCAGATCACAAAATGGAGTGTTTTTTTAGCTTTCCAGACTCAGGACACTACTAATATGTGTTTGTTGTTCGAATTTGAGCTTTGGTTCAAAAGAAACACTTTCTGGTTGAATTGAGTTCTTTTGCCAATTTGAGATACACTTTGCTGTAACTCCCCAGGGAAACACCAGATCACAAAATGGAGTGTTTTTTTTGCTTTCCCGACTCAGGACACTACTAATATGTGTTTGTTGTTAGAATCTGAGCTTTAGTTCAAAAGAAACACGTTCTGGTTGAATTGAGTTTTTCTGCCATTTCTAAGGTACACTTTGCTGTAACTCCCCAGGGAAACACCAGATCACAAAATGGAGTGTTTTTTTTGCTTTCCCGACTCAGGACACTACTAATATGTGTTTGTTGTTCGAATCTGAGCTTTAGTTCAAAAGAAACACGTTCTGGTTGAATTGAGTTTTTCTGCCATTTCTAAGATACACTTTG
Organism: Thamnophis sirtalis; assembly: GCF_051295495.1. Taxonomy (NCBI): domain Eukaryota; kingdom Metazoa; phylum Chordata; class Lepidosauria; order Squamata; family Natricidae; genus Thamnophis; species Thamnophis sirtalis. The sequence continues at coordinate 42,388 of NW_028261417.1, read as the reverse complement.
CTGTAACTCCCCAGGGAAACACCAGATCACAAAATGGAGTGTTTCTTTAGCTTTCCCGACTAAGGACACTACTAATATGTGTTTGTTGTTCGAATTTGAGCTTTGGTTCAAAAGAAACACTTTCTGGTTGAATTGAGTTCTTTTGCCAATTTGAGATACACTTTGCTGTAACTCCCCAGGGAAACACCAGATCACAAAATGGAGTGTTTTTTTGGCTTTCCCGACTCAGGACACTACTAATATGTGTTTGTTCTTCGAATCTGAGCTTTGGTTGAAAAGAAACACTTTCTGGTTGAATTGAGTTCTTTTGCTAATTTGATATACACTTTGCTGCAACTCCCCAGGGAAACACCAGATCACAAAATGGGGTAGTTTTTTAGCATTCCCGACTCAGGACACTACTAATATTTGTTTGTTGTTTGAATCTGAGCTTTGGTTGAAAAGAAACACTTTCTGGTTGAATTGAGTTCTTTTGCCAATTTGATATACACTTTGCTCTAACTCCCCAGGGAAACACCAGATCACAAAATGGAGTGTTTTTTTAGCTTTCCCGACTCAGGACACTACTAATATGTGTTTGTTGTTCGAATTTGAGCTTTGGTTCAAAAGAAACACTTTCTGGTTGAATTGAGTTTTTCTGCCATTTCTAAGATACACTTTGCTGTAACTCCCCAGGGAAACACCAGATCACAAAATGGAGTGTTTTTTTAGCTTTCCCGACTCAGGACACTACTAATATGTGTTTGTTGTTCGAATCTGAGCTTTGGTTGAAAAGAAACACTTTCTGGTTGAATTGAGTTCTTTTGCTAATTTGATATACACTTTGCTGCAACTCCCCAGGGAAACACCAGATCACAAAATGGGGTAGTTTTTTAGCATTCCCGACTCAGGACACTACTAATATGTGTTTGTTGTTTGAATCTGAGCTTTGGTTGAAAAGAAACACTTTCTGGTTGAATTGAGTTCTTTTGCCAATTTGATATACACTTTGCTCTAACTCCCCAGGGAAACACCAGATCACAAAATTGAGTGTTTCTTTAGCTTTCCAGACTCAGGACACTACTAATATGTGTTTGTTGTTCGAATTTGAGCTTTGGTTCAAAAGAAACAGGTTCTGGTTGAATTGAGTTTTTCTGCCATTTCTAAGATACACTTTGCTGTAACTCCCCAGGGAAACACCAGATCACAAAATGGAGTGTTTTTTTAGCTTTCCCGACTAAGGACACTACTAATATGTGTTTTTTGTTCAAATCTGAGCTTTGGTTGAAAAGAAACACTTTCTGGTTGAATTGAGTTCTTTTGCCATTTTGAGATACACTTTGCTGTAACTCCCCAGGGAAACACCAGATCACAAAATGGAGTGTTTTTTTAGCTTTCCCGACTGAGGACACTACTAATATGTGTTTGTTGTTCGAATCTGAGCTTTAGTTCAAAAGAAACAGGTTCTGGTTGAATTGAATTTTTCTGCGATTTCTAAGATACACTTTGCTGTAACTCCCCAGGGAAACACCAGATCACAAAATGGAGTGTTTTTTTAGCTTTCCAGACTCAGGACACTACTAATATGTGTTTGTTGTTCGAATTTGAGCTTTGGTTCAAAAGAAACACTTTCTGGTTGAATTGAGTTTTTCTGCCATTTCTAATATACACTTTGCTGTAACTCCCCAGGGAAACACCAGATCACAAAATGGAGTGTTTTTTTAGCTTTCCCGACTGAGGACACTACTAATATGTGTTTGTTGTTCGAATCTGAGCTTTAGTTCAAAAGAAACAGGTTCTGGTTGAATTGAGTTTTTCTGCTATTTCTAAGGTACACTTTGCTGTAACTCCCCAGGGAAACACCAGATCACAAAATGGAGTGTTTTTTTAGCTTTCCAGACTCAGGACACTACTAATATGTGTTTGTTGTTCTAATTTGAGCTTTGGTTCAAAAGAAACACTTTCTGGTTGAATTGAGTTCTTTTGCCAATTTGAGATACACTTTGCTGTAACTCCCCAGGGAAACACCAGATCACAAAATGGAGTGTTTTTTTTGCTTTCCCGACTCAGGACACTACTAATATGTGTTTGTTGTTAGAATCTGAGCTTTAGTTCAAAAGAAACACGTTCTGGTTGAATTGAGTTTTTCTGCCATTTCTAAGGTACACTTTGCTGTAACTCCCCAGGGAAACACCAGATCACAAAATGGAGTGTTTTTTTTGCTTTCCCGACTCAGGACACTACTAATATGTGTTTGTTGTTCGAATCTGAGCTTTAGTTCAAAAGAAACACGTTCTGGTTGAATTGAGTTTTTCTGCCATTTCTAAGATACACTTTGCTGTAACTCCCCAGGGAAACACCAGATCACAAAATGGAGTGTTTCTTTAGCTTTCCCGACTAAGGACACTACTAATATGTGTTTGTTGTTCGAATTTGAGCTTTGGTTCAAAAGAAACACTTTCTGGTTGAATTGAGTTCTTTTGCCAATTTGAGATACACTTTGCTGTAACTCCCCAGGGAAACACCAGATCACAAAATGGAGTGTTTTTTTGGCTTTCCCGACTCAGGACACTACTAATATGTGTTTGTTCTTCGAATCTGAGCTTTGGTTGAAAAGAAACACTTTCTGGTTGAATTGAGTTCTTTTGCTAATTTGATATACACTTTGCTGCAACTCCCCAGGGAAACACCAGATCACAAAATGGGGTAGTTTTTTAGCATTCCCGACTCAGGACACTACTAATATTTGTTTGTTGTTTGAATCTGAGCTTTGGTTCAAAAGAAACACTTTCTGGTTGAATTGAGTTCTTTTGCCAATTTGATATACACTTTGCTCTAACTCCCCAGGGAAACACCAGATCACAAAATGGAGTGTTTTTTTAGCTTTCCCGACTCAGGACACTACTAATATGTGTTTGTTGTTCGAATTTGAGCTTTGGTTCAAAAGAAACACTTTCTGGTTGAATTGAGTTTTTCTGCCATTTCTAAGATACACTTTGCTGTAACTCCCCAGGGAAACACCAGATCACAAAATGGAGTGTTTTTTTAGCTTTCCCGACTCAGGACACTACTAATATGTGTTTGTTGTTCGAATCTGAGCTTTGGTTGAAAAGAAACACTTTCTGGTTGAATTGAGTTCTTTTGCTAATTTGATATACACTTTGCTGCAACTCCCCAGGGAAACACCAGATCACAAAATGGGGTAGTTTTTTAGCATTCCCGACTCAGGACACTACTAATATGTGTTTGTTGTTTGAATCTGAGCTTTGGTTGAAAAGAAACACTTTCTGGTTGAATTGAGTTCTTTTGCCAATTTGATATACACTTTGCTCTAACTCCCCAGGGAAACACCAGATCACAAAATTGAGTGTTTCTTTAGCTTTCCAGACTCAGGACACTACTAATATGTGTTTGTTGTTCGAATTTGAGCTTTGGTTCAAAAGAAACAGGTTCTGGTTGAATTGAGTTTTTCTGCCATTTCTAAGATACACTTTGCTGTAACTCCCCAGGGAAACACCAGATCACAAAATGGAGTGTTTTTTTAGCTTTCCCGACTAAGGACACTACTAATATGTGTTTTTTGTTCAAATCTGAGCTTTGGTTGAAAAGAAACACTTTCTGGTTGAATTGAGTTCTTTTGCCATTTTGAGATACACTTTGCTGTAACTCCCCAGGGAAACACCAGATCACAAAATGGAGTGTTTTTTTAGCTTTCCAGACTCAGGACACTACTAATATGTGTTTGTTGTTCGAATTTGAGCTTTGGTTCAAAAGAAACACTTTCTGGTTGAATTGAGTTCTTTTGCCAATTTGAGATACACTTTGCTGTAACTCCCCAGGGAAACACCAGATCACAAAAGGAAGTGTTTTTTTTGCTTTCCCGACTCAGGACACTACTAATATGTGTTTGTTGTTCGAATCTGAGCTTTAGTTCAAAAGAAACACGTTCTGGTTGAATTGAGTTTTTCTGCCATTTCTAAGGTACACTTTGCTGTAACTCCCCAGGGAAACACCAGATCACAAAATGGAGTGTTTTTTTAGCTTTCCCGACTCAGGACACTACTAATATGTGTTTGTTGTTCGAATTTGAGCTTTGGTTCAAAAGAAACACTTTCTGGTTGAATTGAGTTTTTCTGCCATTTCTAAGATACACTTTGCTGTAACTCCCCAGGGAAACACCAGATCACAAAATGGAGTGTTTTTTTAGCTTTCCCGACTCAGGACACTACTAATATGTTTTTGTTGTTCGAATCTGAGCTTTAGTTCAAAAGAAACACGTTATGGTTGAATTGAGTTTTTCTGCCATTTCTAAGATACACTTTGCTGTAACTCCCCAGGGAAACACCAGATCACAAAATGGAGTGTTTTTTTAGCTTTCCCGACTAAGGACACTACTAATATGTGTTTGTTGTTCGAATTTGAGCTTTGGTTCAAAAGAAACACTTTCTGGTTGAATTGAGTCCTTTTGCCAATTTGAGATACACTTTGGTCTAACTCCCCAGGGAAACACCAGATCACAAAATGGAGTGTTTTTTTGGCTTTCCCGACTCAGGACACTACTAATATGTGTTTGTTGTTCGAATCTGAGCTTTGGTTGAAAAGAAACACTTTCTGGTTGAATTGAGTTCTTTTGCTAATTTGATATACACTTTGCTGCAACTCCCCAGGGAAACACCAGATCACAAAATGGGGTAGTTTTTTAGCATTCCCGACTCAGGACACTACTAATATGTGTTTGTTGTTTGAATCTGAGCTTTGGTTGAAAAGAAACACTTTCTGGTTGAATTGAGTTCTTTTGCCAATTTGATATACACTTTGCTCTAACTCCCCAGGGAAACACCAGATCACAAAATGGAGTGTTTCTTTAGCTTTCCAGACTCAGGACACTACTAATATGTGTTTGTTGTTCGAATTTGAGCTTTGGTTCAAAAGAAATAGGTTCTGGTTGAATTGAGTTTTTCTGCCATTTCTAAGATACACTTTGCTGTAACTCCCCAGGGAAACACCAGATCACAAAATGGAGTGTTTTTTTAGCTTTCCCGACTAAGGACACTACTAATATGTGTTTTTTTGTTCAAATCTGAGCTTTGGTTGAAAAGAAACACTTTCTGGTTGAATTGAGTTCTTTTGCCATTTTGAGATACACTTTGCTGTAACTCCCCAGGGAAACACCAGATCACAAAATGGAGTGTTTTTTTAGCTTTCCCGACTGAGGACACTACTAATATGTGTTTGTTGTTCGAATTTGAGCTTTGGTTCAAAAGAAACACTTTCTGGTTGAATTGAGTTCTTTTGCCAATTTGAGATACACTTTGCTGTAACTCCGCAGGGAAACACCAGATCACAAAATGGAGTGTTTTTTTTAGCTTTCCCGACTGAGGACACTACTAATATATGTTTGTTGTTCGAATCTGAGCTTTAGTTCAAAAGAAACAGGTTCTGGTTGAATTGAGTTTTTCTGCCATTTCTAAGATACACTTTGCTGTAACTCCCCAGGGAAACACCAGATCACAAAATGGGGTAGTTTTTTAGCATTCCCGACTCAGGACACTACTAATATGTGTTTGTTGTTTGAATCTGAGCTTTGGTTGAAAAGAAACACTTTCTGGTTGAATTGAGTTCTTTTGCCAATTTGATATACACTTTGCTCTAACTCCCCAGGGAAACACCAGATCACAAAATGGAGTGTTTCTTTAGCTTTCCAGACTCAGGACACTACTAATATGTGTTTGTTGTTCGAATTTGAGCTTTGGTTCAAAAGAAACAGGTTCTGGTTGAATTGAGTTTTTCTGCCATTTCTAAGATACACTTTGCTGTAACTCCCCAGGGAAACACCAGATCACAAAATGGAGTGTTTTTTTAGCTTTCCCGACTAAGGACACTACTAATATGTGTTTTTTGTTCAAATCTGAGCTTTGGTTGAAAAGAAACACTTTCTGGTTGAATTGAGTTCTTTTGCCATTTTGAGATACACTTTGCTGTAACTCCCCAGGGAAACACCAGATCACAAAATGGAGTGTTTTTTTAGCTTTCCCGACTGAGGACACTACTAATATGTGTTTGTTGTTCGAATTTGAGCTTTGGTTCAAAAGAAACACTTTCTGGTTGAATTGAGTTCTTTTGCCAATTTGAGATACACTTTGCTGTAACTCCGCAGGGAAACACCAGATCACAAAATGGAGTGTTTTTTTAGCTTTCCCGACTGAGGACACTACTAATATATGTTTGTTGTTCGAATCTGAGCTTTAGTTCAAAAGAAACAGGTTCTGGTTGAATTGAGTTTTTCTGCCATTTCTAAGATACACTTTGCTGTAACTCCCCAGGGAAACACCAGATCACAAAATGGAGTGTTTTTTTAGCTTTCCCGACTAAGGACACTACTAATATGTGTTTGTTGTTCAAATCTGAGCTTTGGTTGAAAAGAAACACTTTCTGGTTGAATTGAGTTTTTCTGCCATTTCTAAGATACACTTTGTTGTAACTCCCCAGGGAAACACCAGATCACAAAATGGAGTGTTTTTTTAGCTTTCCCGACTCAGGACACTACTAATATGTGTTTGTTGTTCGAATTTGAGCTTTGGTTCAAAAGAAACACTTTCTTGTTGAATTGAGTTTTTCTGCCATTTCTAACATACACTTTGCTGTAACTCCCCAGGGAAACACCAGATCACAAAATGGAGTGTTTTTTTAGATTTCCCGACTAAGGACACTACTAATATGTGTTTGTTGTTCGAATCTGAGCTTTGGTTGAAAAGAAACACTTTCTGGTTGAATTGAGTTCTTTTGCTAATTTGATATACACTTTGCTGCAACTCCCCAGGGAAACACCAGATCACAAAATGGGGTAGTTTTTTAGCATTCCCGACTCAGGACACTACTAATATTTGTTTGTTGTTTGAATCTGAGCTTTGGTTGAAAAGAAACACTTTCTGGTTGAATTGAGTTCTTTTGCCAATTTGATATACACTTTGCTCTAACTCCCCAGGGAAACACCAGATCACAAAATGGAGTGTTTTTTTAGCTTTCCCGACTCAGGACACTACTAATATGTGTTTGTTGTTCGAATTTGAGCTTTGGTTCAAAAGAAACACTTTCTGGTTGAATTGAGTTTTTCTGCCATTTCTAAGATACACTTTGCTGTAACTCCCCAGGGAAACACCAGATCACAAAATGGAGTGTTTTTTTAGCTTTCCCGACTCAGGACACTACTAATATGTGTTTGTTGTTCGAATCTGAGCTTTGGTTGAAAAGAAACACTTTCTGGTTGAATTGAGTTCTTTTGCTAATTTGATATACACTTTGCTGCAACTCCCCAGGGAAACACCAGATCACAAAATGGGGTAGTTTTTTAGCATTCCCGACTCAGGACACTACTAATATGTGTTTGTTGTTTGAATTTGAGCTTTGGTTCAAAAGAAACACTTTCTGGTTGAATTGAGTTCTTTTGCCAATTTGAGATACACTTTGCTGTAACTCCGCAGGGAAACACCAGATCACAAAATGGAGTGTTTTTTTAGCTTTCCCGACTGAGGACACTACTAATATATGTTTGTTGTTCGAATCTGAGCTTTAGTTCAAAAGAAACAGGTTCTGGTTGAATTGAGTTTTTCTGCCATTTCTAAGATACACTTTGCTGTAACTCCCCAGGGAAACACCAGATCACAAAATGGAGTGTTTTTTTAGCTTTCCCGACTAAGGACACTACTAATATGTGTTTGTTGTTCAAATCTGAGCTTTGGTTGAAAAGAAACACTTTCTGGTTGAATTGAGTTTTTCTGCCATTTCTAAGATACACTTTGTTGTAACTCCCCAGGGAAACACCAGATCACAAAATGGAGTGTTTTTTTAGCTTTCCTGACTCAGGACACTACTAATATGTGTTTGTTGTTCAAATTTGAGCTTTCGTTCAAAAGAAACACTTTCTGGTTGAATTGAGTTCTTTTGCTAATTTGATATACACTTTGCTGCAACTCCCCAGGGAAACACCAGATCACAAAATGGGGTAGTTTTTTAGCATTCCCGACTCAGGACACTACTAATATTTGTTTGTTGTTTGAATCTGAGCTTTGGTTGAAAAGAAACACTTTCTGGTTGAATTGAGTTCTTTTGCCAATTTGATATACACTTTGCTCTAACTCCCCAGGGAAACACCAGATCACAAAATGGAGTGTTTTTTTAGCTTTCCCGACTCAGGACACTACTAATATGTGTTTGTTGTTCGAATTTGAGCTTTGGTTCAAAAGAAACACTTTCTGGTTGAATTGAGTTTTTCTGCCATTTCTAAGGTACACTTTGCTGTAACTCCCCAGGGAAACACCAGATCACAAAATGGAGTGTTTTTTTAGCTTTCCCGACTCAGGACACTACTAATATGTGTTTGTTGTTCGAATCTGAGCTTTGGTTGAAAAGAAACACTTTCTGGTTGAATTGAGTTCTTTTGCTAATTTGATATACACTTTGCTGCAACTCCCCAGGGAAACACCAGATCACAAAATGGGGTAGTTTTTTAGCATTCCCGACTCAGGACAATACTAATATGTGTTTGTTGTTTGAATCTGAGCTTTGGTTGAAAAGAAACACTTTCTGGTTGAATTGAGTTCTTTTGCCAATTTGATATACACTTTGCTCTAACTCCCCAGGGAAACACCAGATCACAAAATGGAGTGTTTCTTTAGCTTTCCAGACTCAGGACACTACTAATATGTGTTTGTTGTTCGAATTTGAGCTTTGGTTCAAAAGAAACAGGTTCTGGTTGAATTGAGTTTTTCTGCCATTTCTAAGATACACTTTGCTGTAACTCCCCAGGGAAACACCAGATCACAAAATGGAGTGTTTTTTTAGCTTTCCCGACTAAGAACACTACTAATATGTGTTTGTTGTTCGAATCTGAGCTTTGGTTCAAAAGAAACACTTTCTGGTTGAATTGAGTTTTTCTGCCATTTCTAAGATACACTTTGCTGTAACTCCCCAGGGAAACACCAGATCACAAAATGGAGTGTTTTTTTAGCTTTCCCGACTCAGGACACTACTAATATGTGTTTGTTGTTCGAATTTGAGCTTTGGTTCAAAAGAAACACTTTCTGGTTGAATTGAGTTCTTTTGCCAATTTGATATACACTTTGCTGTAACTCCCCAGGGAAACACCAGATCACAAAATGGAGTGTTTTTTTAGCTTTCCCGACTCAGGACACTACTAATATGTGTTTGTTGTTCGAATCTGAGCTTTGGTTCAAAAGAAACACTTTCTGGTTGAATTGAGTTTTTCTGCCATTTCTAAGATACACTTTGCTGTAACTCCTCAGGGAAACACCAGATCACAAAATGGAGTGTTTTTTTAGCTTTCCCGACTAAGGACACTACTAATATGTGTTTGTTGTTCGAATCTGAGCTTTGGTTCAAAAGAAACACTTTCTGGTTGAATTGAGTTCTTTTGCCAATTTGATATACACTTTGCTGTAACTCCCCAGGGAAACACCAGATCACAAAATGGAGTGTTTTTTTAGCTTTCCCGACTCAGGACACTACTAATATGTGTTTGTTGTTCGAATCTGAGCTTTGGTTCAAAAGAAACACTTTCTGGTTGAATTGAGTTTTTCTGCCATTTCTAAGATACACTTTGCTGTAACTCCTCAGGGAAACACCAGATCACAAAATGGAGTGTTTTTTTAGCTTTCCCGACTAAGGACACTACTAATATGTGTTTGTTGTTCGAATCTGAGCTTTGGTTCAAAAGAAACAGGTTCTGGTTGAATTGAGTTTTTCTGCCATTTCTAAGATACACTTTGCTGTAACTCCCCAGGGAAACACCAGATCACAAAATGGAGTCTTTTTTTAGCTTTCCCGACTCAGGACACTACTAATATGTGTTTGTTGTTCGAATTTGAGCTTTGGTTCAAAAGAAACACTTTCTGGTTGAATTGAGTTCTTTTGCCAATTTGATATACACTTTACTGTAAATCCCCAGGGAAACACCAGATCACAAAATGGAGTGTTTTTTTAGCTTTCCCGACTCAGGACACTACTAATATGTGTTTGTTGTTCGAATCTGAGCTTTAGTTCAAAAGAAACAGGTTCTGGTTGAATTGAGTTTTTCTGCCATTTCTAAGATACACTTTGCTGTAACTCCCCAGGGAAACACCAGATCACAAAATGGAGTGTTTTTTTAGCTTTCCCGACTAAGGACACTACTAATATGTGTTTGTTGTTCGAATCTGAGCTTTGGTTCAAAAGAAACAGGTTCTGGTTGAATTGAGTTTTTCTGCCATTTCTAAGATACACTTTGCTGTAACTCCCCAGGGAAACACCAGATCACAAAATGGAGTGTTTTTTTAGCTTTCCCGACTAAGGACACTACTAATATGTGTTTGTTGTTCGAATCTGAGCTTTGGTTCAAAAGAAACACTTTCTGGTTGAATTGAGTTTTTCTGCCATTTCTAAGATACACTTTGCTGTAACTCCCCAGGGAAACACCAGATCACAAAATGGAGTCTTTTTTTAGCTTTCCCGACTCAGGACACTACTAATATGTGTTTGTTGTTCGAATTTGAGCTTTGGTTCAAAAGAAACACTTTCTGGTTGAATTGAGTTCTTTTGCCAATTTGATATACACTTTGCTGTAACTCCTCAGGGAAACACCAGATCACAAAATGGAGTGTTTTTTTAGCTTTCCCGACTCAGGACACTACTAATATGTGTTTGTTGTTCGAATTTGAGCTTTGGTTCAAAAGAAACACTTTCTGGTTGAATTGAGTTTTTCTGCCATTTCTAAGATACACTTTGCTGTAACTCCCCAGGGAAACACCAGATCACAAAATGGAGTGTTTTTTAGCTTTCCCGACTAAGGACACTACTAATATGTTTTTGTTGTTCGAATCTGAGCTTTAGTTCAAAAGAAACACGTTATGGTTGAATTGAGTTTTTCTGCCATTTCTAAGATACACTTTGCTGTAACTCCCCAGGGAAACACCAGATCACAAAATGGAGTGTTTTTTTAGCTTTCCCGACTAAGGACACTACTAATATGTGTTTGTTGTTCGAATTTGAGCTTTGGTTCAAAAGAAACACTTTCTGGTTGAATTGAGTCCTTTTGCCAATTTGAGATACACTTTGGTCTAACTCCCCAGGGAAACACCAGATCACAAAATGGAGTGTTTTTTTGGCTTTCCCGACTCAGGACACTACTAATATGTGTTTGTTGTTCGAATCTGAGCTTTGGTTGAAAAGAAACACTTTCTGGTTGAATTGAGTTCTTTTGCTAATTTGATATACACTTTGCTGCAACTCCCCAGGGAAACACCAGATCACAAAATGGGGTAGTTTTTTAGCATTCCCGACTCAGGACACTACTAATATGTGTTTGTTGTTCGAATCTGAGCTTTAGTTCAAAAGAAACAGGTTCTGGTTGAATTGAGTTTTTCTGCCATTTCTAAGATACACTTTGCTGTAACTCCCCAGGGAAACACCAGATCACAAAATGGAGTGTTTTTTTAGCTTTCCCGACTAAGGACACTACTAATATGTGTTTGTTGTTCGAATCTGAGCTTTGGTTCAAAAGAAACAGGTTCTGGTTGAATTGAGTTTTTCTGCCATTTCTAAGATACACTTTGCTGTAACTCCCCAGGGAAACACCAGATCACAAAATGGAGTGTTTTTTTAGCTTTCCCGACTAAGGACACTACTAATATGTGTTTGTTGTTCGAATCTGAGCTTTGGTTCAAAAGAAACACTTTCTGGTTGAATTGAGTTTTTCTGCCATTTCTAAGATACACTTTGCTGTAACTCCCCAGGGAAACACCAGATCACAAAATGGAGTCTTTTTTTAGCTTTCCCGACTCAGGACACTACTAATATGTGTTTGTTGTTCGAATTTGAGCTTTGGTTCAAAAGAAACACTTTCTGGTTGAATTGAGTTCTTTTGCCAATTTGATATACAATTTGCTGTAACTCCTCAGGGAAACACCAGATCACAAAATGGAGTGTTTTTTTAGCTTTCCCGACTCAGGACACTACTAATATGTGTTTGTTGTTCGAATTTGAGCTTTGGTTCAAAAGAAACACTTTCTGGTTGAATTGAGTTTTTCTGCCATTTCTAAGATACACTTTGCTGTAACTCCCCAGGGAAACACCAGATCACAAAATGGAGTGTTTTTTTAGCTTTCCCGACTCAGGACACTACTAATATGTTTTTGTTGTTCGAATCTGAGCTTTAGTTCAAAAGAAACACGTTATGGTTGAATTGAGTTTTTCTGCCATTTCTAAGATACACTTTGCTGTAACTCCCCAGGGAAACACCAGATCACAAAATGGAGTGTTTTTTTAGCTTTCCCGACTAAGGACACTACTAATATGTGTTTGTTGTTCGAATTTGAGCTTTGGTTCAAAAGAAACACTTTCTGGTTGAATTGAGTTCTTTTGCCAATTTGATATACACTTTGCTGTAACTCCTCAGGGAAACACCAGATCACAAAATGGAGTGTTTTTTTAGCTTTCCCGACTCAGGACACTACTAATATGTGTTTGTTGTTCGAATTTGAGCTTTGGTTCAAAAGAAACACTTTCTGGTTGAATTGAGTTTTTCTGCCATTTCTAAGATACACTTTGCTGTAACTCCCCAGGGAAACACCAGATCACAAAATGGAGTGTTTTTTTAGCTTTCCCGACTCAGGACACTACTAATATGTTTTTGTTGTTCGAATCTGAGCTTTAGTTCAAAAGAAACACGTTATGGTTGAATTGAGTTTTTCTGCCATTTCTAAGATACACTTTGCTGTAACTCCCCAGGGAAACACCAGATCACAAAATGGAGTGTTTTTTTAGCTTTCCCGACTAAGGACACTACTAATATGTGTTTGTTGTTCGAATTTGAGCTTTGGTTCAAAAGAAACACTTTCTGGTTGAATTGAGTCCTTTTGCCAATTTGAGATACACTTTGGTCTAACTCCCCAGGGAAACACCAGATCACAAAATGGAGTGTTTTTTTGGCTTTCCCGACTCAGGACACTACTAATATGTGTTTGTTGTTCGAATCTGAGCTTTGGTTGAAAAGAAACACTTTCTGGTTGAATTGAGTTCTTTTGCTAATTTGATATACACTTTGCTGCAACTCCCCAGGGAAACACCAGATCACAAAATGGGGTAGTTTTTTAGCATTCCCGACTCAGGACACTACTAATATGTGTTTGTTGTTTGAATCTGAGCTTTGGTTGAAAAGAAACACTTTCTGGTTGAATTGAGTTCTTTTGCCAATTTGATATACACTTTGCTCTAACTCCCCAGGGAAACACCAGATCACAAAATGGAGTGTTTCTTTAGCTTTCCAGACTCAGGACACTACTAATATGTGTTTGTTGTTCGAATTTGAGCTTTGGTTCAAAAGAAACAGGTTCTGGTTGAATTGAGTTTTTCTGCCATTTCTAAGATACACTTTGCTGTAACTCCCCAGGGAAACACCAGATCACAAAATGGAGTGTTTTTTTAGCTTTCCCGACTAAGGACACTACTAATATGTGTTTTTTGTTCAAATCTGGGCTTTGGTTGAAAAGAAACACTTTCTGGTTGAATTGAGTTCTTTTGCCATTTTGAGATACACTTTGCTGTAACTCCCCAGGGAAACACCAGATCACAAAATGGAGTGTTTTTTTAGCTTTCCCGACTGAGGACACTACTAATATGTGTTTGTTGTTCGAATTTGAGCTTTGGTTCAAAAGAAACACTTTCTGGTTGAATTGAGTTCTTTTGCCAATTTGAGATACACTTTGCTGTAACTCCGCAGGGAAACACCAGATCACAAAATGGAGTGTTTTTTTTAGCTTTCCCGACTGAGGACACTACTAATATATGTTTGTTGTTCGAATCTGAGCTTTAGTTCAAAAGAAACAGGTTCTGGTTGAATTGAGTTTTTCTGCCATTTCTAAGATACACTTTGCTGTAACTCCCCAGGGAAACACCAGATCACAAAATGGGGTAGTTTTTTAGCATTCCCGACTCAGGACACTACTAATATGTGTTTGTTGTTCGAATCTGAGCTTTGGTTGAAAAGAAACACTTTCTGGTTGAATTGAGTTCTTTTGCTAATTTGATATACACTTTGCTGCAACTCCCCAGGGAAACACCAGATCACAAAATGGGGTAGTTTTTTAGCATTCCCGACTCAGGACACTACTAATATGTGTTTGTTGTTTGAATCTGAGCTTTGGTTGAAAAGAAACACTTTCTGGTTGAATTGAGTTCTTTTGCCAATTTGATATACACTTTGCTCTAACTCCCCAGGGAAACACCAGATCACAAAATGGAGTGTTTCTTTAGCTTTCCAGACTCAGGACACTACTAATATGTGTTTGTTGTTCGAATTTGAGCTTTGGTTCAAAAGAAACAGGTTCTGGTTGAATTGAGTTTTTCTGCCATTTCTAAGATACACTTTGCTGTAACTCCCCAGGGAAACACCAGATCACAAAATGGAGTGTTTTTTTAGCTTTCCCGACTAAGGACACTACTAATATGTGTTTTTTGTTCAAATCTGAGCTTTGGTTGAAAAGAAACACTTTCTGGTTGAATTGAGTTCTTTTGCCATTTTGAGATACACTTTGCTGTAACTCCCCAGGGAAACACCAGATCACAAAATGGAGTGTTTTTTTAGCTTTCCCGACTGAGGACACTACTAATATGTGTTTGTTGTTCGAATTTGAGCTTTGGTTCAAAAGAAACACTTTCTGGTTGAATTGAGTTCTTTTGCCAATTTGAGATACACTTTGCTGTAACTCCGCAGGGAAACACCAGATCACAAAATGGAGTGTTTTTTTTTAGCTTTCCCGACTGAGGACACTACTAATATATGTTTGTTGTTCGAATCTGAGCTTTAGTTCAAAAGAAACAGGTTCTGGTTGAATTGAGTTTTTCTGCCATTTCTAAGATACACTTTGCTGTAACTCCCCAGGGAAACACCAGATCACAAAATGGGGTAGTTTTTTAGCATTCCCGACTCAGGACACTACTAATATGTGTTTGTTGTTTGAATCTGAGCTTTGGTTGAAAAGAAACACTTTCTGGTTGAATTGAGTTCTTTTGCCAATTTGATATACACTTTGCTCTAACTCCCCAGGGAAACACCAGATCACAAAATGGAGTGTTTCTTTAGCTTTCCAGACTCAGGACACTACTAATATGTGTTTGTTGTTCGAATTTGAGCTTTGGTTCAAAAGAAACAGGTTCTGGTTGAATTGAGTTTTTCTGCCATTTCTAAGATACACTTTGCTGTAACTCCCCAGGGAAACACCAGATCACAAAATGGAGTGTTTTTTTAGCTTTCCCGACTAAGGACACTACTAATATGTGTTTTTTGTTCAAATCTGAGCTTTGGTTGAAAAGAAACACTTTCTGGTTGAATTGAGTTCTTTTGCCATTTTGAGATACACTTTGCTGTAACTCCCCAGGGAAACACCAGATCACAAAATGGAGTGTTTTTTTAGCTTTCCCGACTGAGGACACTACTAATATGTGTTTGTTGTTCGAATTTGAGCTTTGGTTCAAAAGAAACACTTTCTGGTTGAATTGAGTTCTTTTGCCAATTTGAGATACACTTTGCTGTAACTCCGCAGGGAAACACCAGATCACAAAATGGAGTGTTTTTTTAGCTTTCCCGACTGAGGACACTACTAATATATGTTTGTTGTTCGAATCTGAGCTTTAGTTCAAAAGAAACAGGTTCTGGTTGAATTGAGTTTTTCTGCCATTTCTAAGATACACTTTGCTGTAACTCCCCAGGGAAACACCAGATCACAAAATGGAGTGTTTTTTTAGCTTTCCCGACTAAGGACACTACTAATATGTGTTTGTTGTTCAAATCTGAGCTTTGGTTGAAAAGAAACACTTTCTGGTTGAATTGAGTTTTTCTGCCATTTCTAAGATACACTTTGTTGTAACTCCCCAGGGAAACACCAGATCACAAAATGGAGTGTTTTTTTAGCTTTCCCGACTCAGGACACTACTAATATGTGTTTGTTGTTCGAATTTGAGCTTTGGTTCAAAAGAAACACTTTCTTGTTGAATTGAGTTTTTCTGCCATTTCTAACATACACTTTGCTGTAACTCCCCAGGGAAACACCAGATCACAAAATGGAGTGTTTTTTTAGATTTCCCGACTAAGGACACTACTAATATGTGTTTGTTGTTCGAATCTGAGCTTTGGTTGAAAAGAAACACTTTCTGGTTGAATTGAGTTCTTTTGCTAATTTGATATACACTTTGCTGCAACTCCCCAGGGAAACACCAGATCACAAAATGGGGTAGTTTTTTAGCATTCCCGACTCAGGACACTACTAATATTTGTTTGTTGTTTGAATCTGAGCTTTGGTTGAAAAGAAACACTTTCTGGTTGAATTGAGTTCTTTTGCCAATTTGATATACACTTTGCTCTAACTCCCCAGGGAAACACCAGATCACAAAATGGAGTGTTTTTTTAGCTTTCCCGACTCAGGACACTACTAATATGTGTTTGTTGTTCGAATTTGAGCTTTGGTTCAAAAGAAACACTTTCTGGTTGAATTGAGTTTTTCTGCCATTTCTAAGATACACTTTGCTGTAACTCCCCAGGGAAACACCAGATCACAAAATGGAGTGTTTTTTTAGCTTTCCCGACTCAGGACACTACTAATATGTGTTTGTTGTTCGAATCTGAGCTTTGGTTGAAAAGAAACACTTTCTGGTTGAATTGAGTTCTTTTGCTAATTTGATATACACTTTGCTGCAACTCCCCAGGGAAACACCAGATCACAAAATGGGGTAGTTTTTTAGCATTCCCGACTCAG
The DNA here is from genome assembly GCF_051295495.1 of Thamnophis sirtalis. Lineage (NCBI taxonomy): Eukaryota > Metazoa > Chordata > Lepidosauria > Squamata > Natricidae > Thamnophis > Thamnophis sirtalis. Next base: position 25,607 of record NW_028261417.1, on the reverse strand, counting down.
GACACTACTAATATGTGTTTGTTGTTTGAATTTGAGCTTTGGTTCAAAAGAAACACTTTCTGGTTGAATTGAGTTCTTTTGCCAATTTGAGATACACTTTGCTGTAACTCCGCAGGGAAACACCAGATCACAAAATGGAGTGTTTTTTTAGCTTTCCCGACTGAGGACACTACTAATATATGTTTGTTGTTCGAATCTGAGCTTTAGTTCAAAAGAAACAGGTTCTGGTTGAATTGAGTTTTTCTGCCATTTCTAAGATACACTTTGCTGTAACTCCCCAGGGAAACACCAGATCACAAAATGGAGTGTTTTTTTAGCTTTCCCGACTAAGGACACTACTAATATGTGTTTGTTGTTCAAATCTGAGCTTTGGTTGAAAAGAAACACTTTCTGGTTGAATTGAGTTTTTCTGCCATTTCTAAGATACACTTTGTTGTAACTCCCCAGGGAAACACCAGATCACAAAATGGAGTGTTTTTTTAGCTTTCCTGACTCAGGACACTACTAATATGTGTTTGTTGTTCAAATTTGAGCTTTGGTTCAAAAGAAACACTTTCTGGTTGAATTGAGTTCTTTTGCTAATTTGATATACACTTTGCTGCAACTCCCCAGGGAAACACCAGATCACAAAATGGGGTAGTTTTTTAGCATTCCCGACTCAGGACACTACTAATATTTGTTTGTTGTTTGAATCTGAGCTTTGGTTGAAAAGAAACACTTTCTGGTTGAATTGAGTTCTTTTGCCAATTTGATATACACTTTGCTCTAACTCCCCAGGGAAACACCAGATCACAAAATGGAGTGTTTTTTTAGCTTTCCCGACTCAGGACACTACTAATATGTGTTTGTTGTTCGAATTTGAGCTTTGGTTCAAAAGAAACACTTTCTGGTTGAATTGAGTTTTTCTGCCATTTCTAAGGTACACTTTGCTGTAACTCCCCAGGGAAACACCAGATCACAAAATGGAGTGTTTTTTTAGCTTTCCCGACTCAGGACACTACTAATATGTGTTTGTTGTTCGAATCTGAGCTTTGGTTGAAAAGAAACACTTTCTGGTTGAATTGAGTTCTTTTGCTAATTTGATATACACTTTGCTGCAACTCCCCAGGGAAACACCAGATCACAAAATGGGGTAGTTTTTTAGCATTCCCGACTCAGGACAATACTAATATGTGTTTGTTGTTTGAATCTGAGCTTTGGTTGAAAAGAAACACTTTCTGGTTGAATTGAGTTCTTTTGCCAATTTGATATACACTTTGCTCTAACTCCCCAGGGAAACACCAGATCACAAAATGGAGTGTTTCTTTAGCTTTCCAGACTCAGGACACTACTAATATGTGTTTGTTGTTCGAATTTGAGCTTTGGTTCAAAAGAAACAGGTTCTGGTTGAATTGAGTTTTTCTGCCATTTCTAAGATACACTTTGCTGTAACTCCCCAGGGAAACACCAGATCACAAAATGGAGTGTTTTTTTAGCTTTCCCGACTAAGAACACTACTAATATGTGTTTGTTGTTCGAATCTGAGCTTTGGTTCAAAAGAAACACTTTCTGGTTGAATTGAGTTTTTCTGCCATTTCTAAGATACACTTTGCTGTAACTCCCCAGGGAAACACCAGATCACAAAATGGAGTGTTTTTTTAGCTTTCCCGACTCAGGACACTACTAATATGTGTTTGTTGTTCGAATTTGAGCTTTGGTTCAAAAGAAACACTTTCTGGTTGAATTGAGTTCTTTTGCCAATTTGATATACACTTTGCTGTAACTCCCCAGGGAAACACCAGATCACAAAATGGAGTGTTTTTTTAGCTTTCCCGACTCAGGACACTACTAATATGTGTTTGTTGTTCGAATCTGAGCTTTGGTTCAAAAGAAACACTTTCTGGTTGAATTGAGTTTTTCTGCCATTTCTAAGATACACTTTGCTGTAACTCCTCAGGGAAACACCAGATCACAAAATGGAGTGTTTTTTTAGCTTTCCCGACTAAGGACACTACTAATATGTGTTTGTTGTTCGAATCTGAGCTTTGGTTCAAAAGAAACACTTTCTGGTTGAATTGAGTTCTTTTGCCAATTTGATATACACTTTGCTGTAACTCCCCAGGGAAACACCAGATCACAAAATGGAGTGTTTTTTTAGCTTTCCCGACTCAGGACACTACTAATATGTGTTTGTTGTTCGAATCTGAGCTTTGGTTCAAAAGAAACACTTTCTGGTTGAATTGAGTTTTTCTGCCATTTCTAAGATACACTTTGCTGTAACTCCTCAGGGAAACACCAGATCACAAAATGGAGTGTTTTTTTAGCTTTCCCGACTCAGGACACTACTAATATGTGTTTGTTGTTCGAATCTGAGCTTTGGTTCAAAAGAAACAGGTTCTGGTTGAATTGAGTTTTTCTGCCATTTCTAAGATACACTTTGCTGTAACTCCCCAGGGAAACACCAGATCACAAAATGGAGTCTTTTTTTAGCTTTCCCGACTCAGGACACTACTAATATGTGTTTGTTGTTCGAATTTGAGCTTTGGTTCAAAAGAAACACTTTCTGGTTGAATTGAGTTCTTTTGCCAATTTGATATACACTTTACTGTAAATCCCCAGGGAAACACCAGATCACAAAATGGAGTGTTTTTTTAGCTTTCCCGACTCAGGACACTACTAATATGTGTTTGTTGTTCGAATCTGAGCTTTAGTTCAAAAGAAACAGGTTCTGGTTGAATTGAGTTTTTCTGCCATTTCTAAGATACACTTTGCTGTAACTCCCCAGGGAAACACCAGATCACAAAATGGAGTGTTTTTTTAGCTTTCCCGACTAAGGACACTACTAATATGTGTTTGTTGTTCGAATCTGAGCTTTGGTTCAAAAGAAACAGGTTCTGGTTGAATTGAGTTTTTCTGCCATTTCTAAGATACACTTTGCTGTAACTCCCCAGGGAAACACCAGATCACAAAATGGAGTGTTTTTTTAGCTTTCCCGACTAAGGACACTACTAATATGTGTTTGTTGTTCGAATCTGAGCTTTGGTTCAAAAGAAACACTTTCTGGTTGAATTGAGTTTTTCTGCCATTTCTAAGATACACTTTGCTGTAACTCCCCAGGGAAACACCAGATCACAAAATGGAGTCTTTTTTTAGCTTTCCCGACTCAGGACACTACTAATATGTGTTTGTTGTTCGAATTTGAGCTTTGGTTCAAAAGAAACACTTTCTAGTTGAATGGAGTTCTTTTGCCAATTTGATATACACTTTGCTGTAACTCCTCAGGGAAACACCAGATCACAAAATGGAGTGTTTTTTTAGCTTTCCCGACTAAGGACACTACTAATATGTGTTTGTTGTTCGAATCTGAGCTTTGGTTCAAAAGAAACAGGTTCTGGTTGAATTGAGTTTTTCTGCCATTTCTAAGATACACTTTGCTGTAACTCCCCAGGGAAACACCAGATCACAAAATGGAGTGTTTTTTTAGCTTTCCCGACTAAGGACACTACTAATATGTGTTTCTTGTTCGAATCTGAGCTTTAGTTCAAAAGAAACACGTTCTGGTTGAATTGAGTTTTTCTGCCATTTCTAAGATACACTTTGCTGTAACTCCCCAGGGAAACACCAGATCACAAAATGGAGTGTTTTTTTAGCTTTCCCGACTAAGGAGACTACTAATATGTGTTTGTTGTTCGAATCTGAGCTTTGGTTCAAAAGAAACACTTTCTGGTTGAATTGAGTTTTTCTGCCATTTCTAAGATACACTTTGCTGTAACTCCTCAGGGAAACACCAGATCACAAAATGGAGTGTTTTTTTAGCTTTCCCGACTAAGGACACTACTAATATGTGTTTGTTGTTCGAATCTGAGCTTTGGTTCAAAAGAAACAGGTTCTGGTTGAATTGAGTTTTTCTGCCATTTCTAAGATACACTTTGCTGTAACTCCCCAGGGAAACACCAGATCACAAAATGGAGTGTTTTTTTAGCTTTCCCGACTCAGGACACTACTAATATGTGTTTGTTGTTTGAATTTGAGCTTTGGTTCAAAAGAAACACTTTCTGGTTGAATTGAGTTCTTTTGCCAATTTGATATACACTTTACTGTAACTCCCCAGGGAAACACCAGATCACAAAATGGAGTGTTTTTTTAGCTTTCCCGACTCAGGACACTACTAATATGTGTTTGTTGTTCGAATCTGAGCTTTAGTTCAAAAGAAACAGGTTCTGGTTGAATTGAGTTTTTCTGCCATTTCTAAGATACACTTTGCTGTAACTCCCCAGGGAAACACCAGATCACAAAATGGAGTGTTTTTTTAGCTTTCCCGACTAAGGACACTACTAATATGTGTTTGTTGTTCGAATTTGAGCTTTGGTTCAAAAGAAACACTTTCTGGTTGAATTGAGTTCTTTTGCCAATTTGATATACACTTTACTGTAACTCCCCAGGGAAACACCAGATCACAAAATGGAGTGTTTTTTTAGCTTTCCCGAATCAGGACACTACTAATATGTGTTTGTTGTTCGAATCTGAGCTTTGGTTGAAAAGAAACACGTTCTGGTTGAATTGAGTTTTTCTGCCATTTCTAAGATATACATTGCTGTAACTCCCCAGGGAAACACCAGATCACAAAATGGAGTGTTTTTTTAGCTTTCCCGAATCAGGACACTACTAATATGTGTTTGTTGTTCGAATCTGAGCTTTGGTTGAAAAGAAACACGTTCTGGTTGAATTGAGTTTTTCTGCCATTTCTAAGATATACTTTGCTGTAACTCCCCAGGGAAACACCAGATCACAAAATGGAGTGTTTTTTTAGCTTTCCCGACTAAGGACACTACTAATATGTGTTTGTTGTTCGAATCTGAGCTTTGGTTCAAAAGAAACACTTTCTGGTTGAATTGAGTTTTTCTGCCATTTCTAAGATACACTTTGCTGTAACTCCCCAGGGAAACACCAGATCACAAAATGGAGTTTTTCTTTAGCTTTCCCGACTAAGGACACTACTAATATGTGTTTGCTGTTCGAATTTGAGCTTTGGTTGAAAAGAAACACTTTCTGGTTGAATTGAGTTTTTCTGCCATTTCTAAGATATACATTGCTGTAACTCCCCAGGGAAACACCAGATCACAAAATGGAGTGTTTTTTCAGCTTTCCCGACTAAAGACACTACTAATATGTGTTTGTTGTTCGAATCTGAGCTTTGGTTCAAAAGAAACACTTTCTGGTTGAATTGAGTTTTTCTGCCATTTCTAAGATACACTTTGCTGTAACTCCCCAGGGAAACACCAGATCACAAAATGGAGTGTTTTTTTAGCTTTCCCGACTAAAGACACTACTAATATGTGTTTGTTGTTCGAATCTGAGCTTTGGTTCAAAAGAAACACTTTCTGGTTGAATTGAGTTTTTCTGCCATTTCTAAGATACACTTTGCTGTAACTCCCCAGGGAAACACCAGATCACAAAATGGAGTGTTTTTTCAGCTTTCCCGACTAAAGACACTACTAATATGTGTTTGTTGTTCGAATCTGAGCTTTGGTTCAAAAGAAACACTTTCTGGTTGAATTGAGTTTTTCTGCCATTTCTAAGATACACTTTGCTGTAACTCCCCAGGGAAACACCAGATCACAAAATGGAGTGTTTTTTTAGCTTTCCCGACTGAGGACACTACTAATATGTGTTTGTTGTTCGAATCTGAGCTTTGGTTCAAAAGAAACACTTTCTGGTTGTATTGAGTTCTTTTGCCAATTTGATATACACTTTGCTGTAACTCCCCAGGGAAACACCAGATCACAAAATGGAGTGTTTTTTTAGCTTTCCCGACTCAGGACACTACTAATATGTGTTTGTTGTTTGAATTTGAGCTTTGGTTCAAAAGAAACACTTTCTGGTTGAATTGAGTTCTTTTGCCAATTTGATATACACTTTGCTGTAACTCCTCAGGGAAACACCAGATCACAAAATGGAGTGTTTTTTTAGCTTTCCCGACTAAGGACACTACTAATATGTGTTTGTTGTTCGAATCTGAGCTTTGGTTCAAAAGAAACAGGTTCTGGTTGAATTGAGTTTTTCTGCCATTTCTAAGATACACTTTGCTGTAACTCCCCAGGGAAACACCAGATCACAAAATGGAGTGTTTTTTTAGCTTTCCCGACTAAGGACACTACTAATATGTGTTTCTTGTTCGAATCTGAGCTTTAGTTCAAAAGAAACACGTTCTGGTTGAATTGAGTTTTTCTGCCATTTCTAAGATACACTTTGCTGTAACTCCCCAGGGAAACACCAGATCACAAAATGGAGTGTTTTTTTAGCTTTCCCGACTAAGGACACTACTAATATGTGTTTGTTGTTCGAATCTGAGCTTTGGTTCAAAAGAAACACTTTCTGGTTGAATTGAGTTTTTCTGCCATTTCTAAGATACACTTTGCTGTAACTCCTCAGGGAAACACCAGATCACAAAATGGAGTGTTTTTTTAGCTTTCCCGACTAAGGACACTACTAATATGTGTTTGTTGTTCGAATCTGAGCTTTGGTTCAAAAGAAACAGGTTCTGGTTGAATTGAGTTTTTCTGCCATTTCTAAGATACACTTTGCTGTAACTCCCCAGGGAAACACCAGATCACAAAATGGAGTGTTTTTTAGCTTTCCCGACTAAGGACACTACTAATATGTGTTTGTTGTTCAAATCTGAGCTTTGGTTGAAAAGAAACACTTTCTGGTTGAATTGAGTTTTTCTGCCATTTCTAAGATACACTTTGTTGTAACTCCCCAGGGAAACACCAGATCACAAAATGGAGTGTTTTTTTAGCTTTCCTGACTCAGGACACTACTAATATGTGTTTGTTGTTCAAATTTGAGCTTTGGTTCAAAAGAAACACTTTCTGGTTGAATTGAGTTCTTTTGCTAATTTGATATACACTTTGCTGCAACTCCCCAGGGAAACACCAGATCACAAAATGGGGTAGTTTTTTAGCATTCCCGACTCAGGACACTACTAATATTTGTTTGTTGTTTGAATCTGAGCTTTGGTTGAAAAGAAACACTTTCTGGTTGAATTGAGTTCTTTTGCCAATTTGATATACACTTTGCTCTAACTCCCCAGGGAAACACCAGATCACAAAATGGAGTGTTTTTTTAGCTTTCCCGACTCAGGACACTACTAATATGTGTTTGTTGTTCGAATTTGAGCTTTGGTTCAAAAGAAACACTTTCTGGTTGAATTGAGTTTTTCTGCCATTTCTAAGGTACACTTTGCTGTAACTCCCCAGGGAAACACCAGATCACAAAATGGAGTGTTTTTTTAGCTTTCCCGACTCAGGACACTACTAATATGTGTTTGTTGTTCGAATCTGAGCTTTGGTTGAAAAGAAACACTTTCTGGTTGAATTGAGTTCTTTTGCTAATTTGATATACACTTTGCTGCAACTCCCCAGGGAAACACCAGATCACAAAATGGGGTAGTTTTTTAGCATTCCCGACTCAGGACAATACTAATATGTGTTTGTTGTTTGAATCTGAGCTTTGGTTGAAAAGAAACACTTTCTGGTTGAATTGAGTTCTTTTGCCAATTTGATATACACTTTGCTCTAACTCCCCAGGGAAACACCAGATCACAAAATGGAGTGTTTCTTTAGCTTTCCAGACTCAGGACACTACTAATATGTGTTTGTTGTTCGAATTTGAGCTTTGGTTCAAAAGAAACAGGTTCTGGTTGAATTGAGTTTTTCTGCCATTTCTAAGATACACTTTGCTGTAACTCCCCAGGGAAACACCAGATCACAAAATGGAGTGTTTTTTTAGCTTTCCCGACTAAGAACACTACTAATATGTGTTTGTTGTTCGAATCTGAGCTTTGGTTCAAAAGAAACACTTTCTGGTTGAATTGAGTTTTTCTGCCATTTCTAAGATACACTTTGCTGTAACTCCCCAGGGAAACACCAGATCACAAAATGGAGTGTTTTTTAGCTTTCCCGACTCAGGACACTACTAATATGTGTTTGTTGTTCGAATTTGAGCTTTGGTTCAAAAGAAACACTTTCTGGTTGAATTGAGTTCTTTTGCCAATTTGATATACACTTTGCTGTAACTCCCCAGGGAAACACCAGATCACAAAATGGAGTGTTTTTTTAGCTTTCCCGACTCAGGACACTACTAATATGTGTTTGTTGTTCGAATCTGAGCTTTGGTTCAAAAGAAACACTTTCTGGTTGAATTGAGTTTTTCTGCCATTTCTAAGATACACTTTGCTGTAACTCCTCAGGGAAACACCAGATCACAAAATGGAGTGTTTTTTTAGCTTTCCCGACTAAGGACACTACTAATATGTGTTTGTTGTTCGAATCTGAGCTTTGGTTCAAAAGAAACACTTTCTGGTTGAATTGAGTTCTTTTGCCAATTTGATATACACTTTGCTGTAACTCCCCAGGGAAACACCAGATCACAAAATGGAGTGTTTTTTTAGCTTTCCCGACTCAGGACACTACTAATATGTGTTTGTTGTTCGAATCTGAGCTTTGGTTCAAAAGAAACACTTTCTGGTTGAATTGAGTTTTTCTGCCATTTCTAAGATACACTTTGCTGTAACTCCTCAGGGAAACACCAGATCACAAAATGGAGTGTTTTTTTAGCTTTCCCGACTAAGGACACTACTAATATGTGTTTGTTGTTCGAATCTGAGCTTTGGTTCAAAAGAAACAGGTTCTGGTTGAATTGAGTTTTTCTGCCATTTCTAAGATACACTTTGCTGTAACTCCCCAGGGAAACACCAGATCACAAAATGGAGTCTTTTTTTAGCTTTCCCGACTCAGGACACTACTAATATGTGTTTGTTGTTCGAATTTGAGCTTTGGTTCAAAAGAAACACTTTCTGGTTGAATTGAGTTCTTTTGCCAATTTGATATACACTTTACTGTAAATCCCCAGGGAAACACCAGATCACAAAATGGAGTGTTTTTTTAGCTTTCCCGACTCAGGACACTACTAATATGTGTTTGTTGTTCGAATCTGAGCTTTAGTTCAAAAGAAACAGGTTCTGGTTGAATTGAGTTTTTCTGCCATTTCTAAGATACACTTTGCTGTAACTCCCCAGGGAAACACCAGATCACAAAATGGAGTGTTTTTTTAGCTTTCCCGACTAAGGACACTACTAATATGTGTTTGTTGTTCGAATCTGAGCTTTGGTTCAAAAGAAACAGGTTCTGGTTGAATTGAGTTTTTCTGCCATTTCTAAGATACACTTTGCTGTAACTCCCCAGGGAAACACCAGATCACAAAATGGAGTGTTTTTTTAGCTTTCCCGACTAAGGACACTACTAATATGTGTTTGTTGTTCGAATCTGAGCTTTGGTTCAAAAGAAACACTTTCTGGTTGAATTGAGTTTTTCTGCCATTTCTAAGATACACTTTGCTGTAACTCCCCAGGGAAACACCAGATCACAAAATGGAGTCTTTTTTTAGCTTTCCCGACTCAGGACACTACTAATATGTGTTTGTTGTTCGAATTTGAGCTTTGGTTCAAAAGAAACACTTTCTGGTTGAATTGAGTTCTTTTGCCAATTTGATATACACTTTGCTGTAACTCCTCAGGGAAACACCAGATCACAAAATGGAGTGTTTTTTTAGCTTTCCCGACTAAGGACACTACTAATATGTGTTTGTTGTTCGAATCTGAGCTTTGGTTCAAAAGAAACAGGTTCTGGTTGAATTGAGTTTTTCTGCCATTTCTAAGATACACTTTGCTGTAACTCCCCAGGGAAACACCAGATCACAAAATGGAGTGTTTTTTTAGCTTTCCCGACTAAGGACACTACTAATATGTGTTTCTTGTTCGAATCTGAGCTTTAGTTCAAAAGAAACACGTTCTGGTTGAATTGAGTTTTTCTGCCATTTCTAAGATACACTTTGCTGTAACTCCCCAGGGAAACACCAGATCACAAAATGGAGTGTTTTTTTAGCTTTCCCGACTAAGGAGACTACTAATATGTGTTTGTTGTTCGAATCTGAGCTTTGGTTCAAAAGAAACACTTTCTGGTTGAATTGAGTTTTTCTGCCATTTCTAAGATACACTTTGCTGTAACTCCTCAGGGAAACACCAGATCACAAAATGGAGTGTTTTTTTAGCTTTCCCGACTAAGGACACTACTAATATGTGTTTGTTGTTCGAATCTGAGCTTTGGTTCAAAAGAAACAGGTTCTGGTTGAATTGAGTTTTTCTGCCATTTCTAAGATACACTTTGCTGTAACTCCCCAGGGAAACACCAGATCACAAAATGGAGTGTTTTTTTAGCTTTCCCGACTCAGGACACTACTAATATGTGTTTGTTGTTTGAATTTGAGCTTTGGTTCAAAAGAAACACTTTCTGGTTGAATTGAGTTCTTTTGCCAATTTGATATACACTTTACTGTAACTCCCCAGGGAAACACCAGATCACAAAATGGAGTGTTTTTTTAGCTTTCCCGACTCAGGACACTACTAATATGTGTTTGTTGTTCGAATCTGAGCTTTAGTTCAAAAGAAACAGGTTCTGGTTGAATTGAGTTTTTCTGCCATATCTAAGATACACTTTGCTGTAACTCCCCAGGGAAACACCAGATCACAAAATGGAGTGTTTTTTTAGCTTTCCCGACTAAGGACACTACTAATATGTGTTTGTTGTTCGAATTTGAGCTTTGGTTCAAAAGAAACACTTTCTGGTTGAATTGAGTTCTTTTGCCAATTTGATATACACTTTACTGTAACTCCCCAGGGAAACACCAGATCACAAAATGGAGTGTTTTTTTAGCTTTCCCGAATCAGGACACTACTAATATGTGTTTGTTGTTCGAATCTGAGCTTTGGTTGAAAAGAAACACGTTCTGGTTGAATTGAGTTTTTCTGCCATTTCTAAGATATACATTGCTGTAACTCCCCAGGGAAACACCAGATCACAAAATGGAGTGTTTTTTTAGCTTTCCCGAATCAGGACACTACTAATATGTGTTTGTTGTTCGAATCTGAGCTTTGGTTGAAAAGAAACACGTTCTGGTTGAATTGAGTTTTTCTGCCATTTCTAAGATATACTTTGCTGTAACTCCCCAGGGAAACACCAGATCACAAAATGGAGTGTTTTTTTAGCTTTCCCGACTAAGGACACTACTAATATGTGTTTGTTGTTCGAATCTGAGCTTTGGTTCAAAAGAAACACTTTCTGGTTGAATTGAGTTTTTCTGCCATTTCTAAGATACACTTTGCTGTAACTCCCCAGGGAAACACCAGATCACAAAATGGAGTTTTTCTTTAGCTTTCCCGACTAAGGACACTACTAATATGTGTTTGCTGTTCGAATTTGAGCTTTGGTTGAAAAGAAACACTTTCTGGTTGAATTGAGTTTTTCTGCCATTTCTAAGATATACATTGCTGTAACTCCCCAGGGAAACACCAGATCACAAAATGGAGTGTTTTTTCAGCTTTCCCGACTAAAGACACTACTAATATGTGTTTGTTGTTCGAATCTGAGCTTTGGTTCAAAAGAAACACTTTCTGGTTGAATTGAGTTTTTCTGCCATTTCTAAGATACACTTTGCTGTAACTCCCCAGGGAAACACCAGATCACAAAATGGAGTGTTTTTTTAGCTTTCCCGACTAAAGACACTACTAATATGTGTTTGTTGTTCGAATCTGAGCTTTGGTTCAAAAGAAACACTTTCTGGTTGAATTGAGTTTTTCTGCCATTTCTAAGATACACTTTGCTGTAACTCCCCAGGGAAACACCAGATCACAAAATGGAGTGTTTTTTCAGCTTTCCCGACTAAAGACACTACTAATATGTGTTTGTTGTTCGAATCTGAGCTTTGGTTCAAAAGAAACACTTTCTGGTTGAATTGAGTTTTTCTGCCATTTCTAAGATACACTTTGCTGTAACTCCCCAGGGAAACACCAGATCACAAAATGGAGTGTTTTTTTAGCTTTCCCGACTGAGGACACTACTAATATGTGTTTGTTGTTCGAATCTGAGCTTTGGTTCAAAAGAAACACTTTCTGGTTGTATTGAGTTCTTTTGCCAATTTGATATACACTTTGCTGTAACTCCCCAGGGAAACACCAGATCACAAAATGGAGTGTTTTTTTAGCTTTCCCGACTCAGGACACTACTAATATGTGTTTGTTGTTTGAATTTGAGCTTTGGTTCAAAAGAAACACTTTCTGGTTGAATTGAGTTCTTTTGCCAATTTGATATACACTTTGCTGTAACTCCTCAGGGAAACACCAGATCACAAAATGGAGTGTTTTTTTAGCTTTCCCGACTAAGGACACTACTAATATGTGTTTGTTGTTCGAATCTGAGCTTTGGTTCAAAAGAAACAGGTTCTGGTTGAATTGAGTTTTTCTGCCATTTCTAAGATACACTTTGCTGTAACTCCCCAGGGAAACACCAGATCACAAAATGGAGTGTTTTTTTAGCTTTCCCGACTAAGGACACTACTAATATGTGTTTCTTGTTCGAATCTGAGCTTTAGTTCAAAAGAAACACGTTCTGGTTGAATTGAGTTTTTCTGCCATTTCTAAGATACACTTTGCTGTAACTCCCCAGGGAAACACCAGATCACAAAATGGAGTGTTTTTTTAGCTTTCCCGACTAAGGACACTACTAATATGTGTTTGTTGTTCGAATCTGAGCTTTGGTTCAAAAGAAACACTTTCTGGTTGAATTGAGTTTTTCTGCCATTTCTAAGATACACTTTGCTGTAACTCCTCAGGGAAACACCAGATCACAAAATGGAGTGTTTTTTTAGCTTTCCCGACTAAGGACACTACTAATATGTGTTTGTTGTTCGAATCTGAGCTTTGGTTCAAAAGAAACAGGTTCTGGTTGAATTGAGTTTTTCTGCCATTTCTAAGATACACTTTGCTGTAACTCCCCAGGGAAACACCAGATCACAAAATGGAGTGTTTTTTTAGCTTTCCCGACTCAGGACACTACTAATATGTGTTTGTTGTTTGAATTTGAGCTTTGGTTCAAAAGAAACACTTTCTGGTTGAATTGAGTTCTTTTGCCAATTTGATATACACTTTACTGTAACTCCCCAGGGAAACACCAGATCACAAAATGGAGTGTTTTTTTTAGCTTTCCCGACTCAGGACACTACTAATATGTGTTTGTTGTTCGAATCTGAGCTTTAGTTCAAAAGAAACAGGTTCTGGTTGAATTGAGTTTTTCTGCCATTTCTAAGATACACTTTGCTGTAACTCCCCAGGGAAACACCAGATCACAAAATGGAGTGTTTTTTTAGCTTTCCCGACTAAGGACACTACTAATATGTGTTTGTTGTTCGAATTTGAGCTTTGGTTCAAAAGAAACACTTTCTGGTTGAATTGAGTTCTTTTGCCAATTTGATATACACTTTACTGTAACTCCCCAGGGAAACACCAGATCACAAAATGGAGTGTTTTTTTAGCTTTCCCGAATCAGGACACTACTAATATGTGTTTGTTGTTCGAATCTGAGCTTTGGTTGAAAAGAAACACGTTCTGGTTGAATTGAGTTTTTCTGCCATTTCTAAGATATACATTGCTGTAACTCCCCAGGGAAACACCAGATCACAAAATGGAGTGTTTTTTTAGCTTTCCCGAATCAGGACACTACTAATATGTGTTTGTTGTTCGAATCTGAGCTTTGGTTGAAAAGAAACACGTTCTGGTTGAATTGAGTTTTTCTGCCATTTCTAAGATATACTTTGCTGTAACTCCCCAGGGAAACACCAGATCACAAAATGGAGTGTTTTTTTAGCTTTCCCGACTAAGGACACTACTAATATGTGTTTGTTGTTCGAATCTGAGCTTTGGTTCAAAAGAAACACTTTCTGGTTGAATTGAGTTTTTCTGCCATTTCTAAGATACACTTTGCTGTAACTCCCCAGGGAAACACCAGATCACAAAATGGAGTTTTTCTTTAGCTTTCCCGACTAAGGACACTACTAATATGTGTTTGCTGTTCGAATTTGAGCTTTGGTTGAAAAGAAACACTTTCTGGTTGAATTGAGTTTTTCTGCCATTTCTAAGATATACATTGCTGTAACTCCCCAGGGAAACACCAGATCACAAAATGGAGTGTTTTTTCAGCTTTCCCGACTAAAGACACTACTAATATGTGTTTGTTGTTCGAATCTGAGCTTTGGTTCAAAAGAAACACTTTCTGGTTGAATTGAGTTTTTCTGCCATTTCTAAGATACACTTTGCTGTAACTCCCCAGGGAAACACCAGATCACAAAATGGAGTGTTTTTTTAGCTTTCCCGACTAAAGACACTACTAATATGTTTTTGTTGTTCGAATCTGAGCTTTAGTTCAAAAGAAACACGTTATGGTTGAATTGAGTTTTTCTGCCATTTCTAAGATACACTTTGCTGTAACTCCCCAGGGAAACACCAGATCACAAAATGGAGTGTTTTTTTAGCTTTCCCGACTAAGGACACTACTAATATGTGTTTGTTGTTCGAATTTGAGCTTTGGTTCAAAAGAAACACTTTCTGGTTGAATTGAGTCCTTTTGCCAATTTGAGATACACTTTGGTCTAACTCCCCAGGGAAACACCAGATCACAAAATGGAGTGTTTTTTTGGCTTTCCCGACTCAGGACACTACTAATATGTGTTTGTTGTTCGAATCTGAGCTTTGGTTGAAAAGAAACACTTTCTGGTTGAATTGAGTTCTTTTGCTAATTTGATATACACTTTGCTGCAACTCCCCAGGGAAACACCAGATCACAAAATGGGGTAGTTTTTTAGCATTCCCGACTCAGGACACTACTAATATGTGTTTGTTGTTCGAATCTGAGCTTTAGTTCAAAAGAAACAGGTTCTGGTTGAATTGAGTTTTTCTGCCATTTCTAAGATACACTTTGCTGTAACTCCCCAGGGAAACACCAGATCACAAAATGGAGTGTTTTTTTAGCTTTCCCGACTAAGGACACTACTAATATGTGTTTGTTGTTCGAATCTGAGCTTTGGTTCAAAAGAAACAGGTTCTGGTTGAATTGAGTTTTTCTGCCATTTCTAAGATACACTTTGCTGTAACTCCCCAGGGAAACACCAGATCACAAAATGGAGTGTTTTTTTAGCTTTCCCGACTAAGGACACTACTAATATGTGTTTGTTGTTCGAATCTGAGCTTTGGTTCAAAAGAAACACTTTCTGGTTGAATTGAGTTTTTCTGCCATTTCTAAGATACACTTTGCTGTAACTCCCCAGGGAAACACCAGATCACAAAATGGAGTCTTTTTTTAGCTTTCCCGACTCAGGACACTACTAATATGTGTTTGTTGTTCGAATTTGAGCTTTGGTTCAAAAGAAACACTTTCTGGTTGAATTGAGTTCTTTTGCCAATTTGATATACACTTTGCTGTAACTCCTCAGGGAAACACCAGATCACAAAATGGAGTGTTTTTTTAGCTTTCCCGACTCAGGACACTACTAATATGTGTTTGTTGTTCGAATTTGAGCTTTGGTTCAAAAGAAACACTTTCTGGTTGAATTGAGTTTTTCTGCCATTTCTAAGATACACTTTGCTGTAACTCCCCAGGGAAACACCAGATCACAAAATGGAGTGTTTTTTTAGCTTTCCCGACTCAGGACACTACTAATATGTTTTTGTTGTTCGAATCTGAGCTTTAGTTCAAAAGAAACACGTTATGGTTGAATTGAGTTTTTCTGCCATTTCTAAGATACACTTTGCTGTAACTCCCCAGGGAAACACCAGATCACAAAATGGAGTGTTTTTTTAGCTTTCCCGACTAAGGACACTACTAATATGTGTTTGTTGTTCGAATTTGAGCTTTGGTTCAAAAGAAACACTTTCTGGTTGAATTGAGTTCTTTTGCCAATTTGATATACACTTTGCTGTAACTCCTCAGGGAAACACCAGATCACAAAATGGAGTGTTTTTTTAGCTTTCCCGACTCAGGACACTACTAATATGTGTTTGTTGTTCGAATTTGAGCTTTGGTTCAAAAGAAACACTTTCTGGTTGAATTGAGTTTTTCTGCCATTTCTAAGATACACTTTGCTGTAACTCCCCAGGGAAACACCAGATCACAAAATGGAGTGTTTTTTTAGCTTTCCCGACTCAGGACACTACTAATATGTTTTTGTTGTTCGAATCTGAGCTTTAGTTCAAAAGAAACACGTTATGGTTGAATTGAGTTTTTCTGCCATTTCTAAGATACACTTTGCTGTAACTCCCCAGGGAAACACCAGATCACAAAATGGAGTGTTTTTTTAGCTTTCCCGACTAAGGACACTACTAATATGTGTTTGTTGTTCGAATTTGAGCTTTGGTTCAAAAGAAACACTTTCTGGTTGAATTGAGTCCTTTTGCCAATTTGAGATACACTTTGGTCTAACTCCCCAGGGAAACACCAGATCACAAAATGGAGTGTTTTTTTGGCTTTCCCGACTCAGGACACTACTAATATGTGTTTGTTGTTCGAATCTGAGCTTTGGTTGAAAAGAAACACTTTCTGGTTGAATTGAGTTCTTTTGCTAATTTGATATACACTTTGCTGCAACTCCCCAGGGAAACACCAGATCACAAAATGGGGTAGTTTTTTAGCATTCCCGACTCAGGACACTACTAATATGTGTTTGTTGTTTGAATCTGAGCTTTGGTTGAAAAGAAACACTTTCTGGTTGAATTGAGTTCTTTTGCCAATTTGATATACACTTTGCTCTAACTCCCCAGGGAAACACCAGATCACAAAATGGAGTGTTTCTTTAGCTTTCCAGACTCAGGACACTACTAATATGTGTTTGTTGTTCGAATTTGAGCTTTGGTTCAAAAGAAACAGGTTCTGGTTGAATTGAGTTTTTCTGCCATTTCTAAGATACACTTTGCTGTAACTCCCCAGGGAAACACCAGATCACAAAATGGAGTGTTTTTTTAGCTTTCCCGACTAAGGACACTACTAATATGTGTTTTTTGTTCAAATCTGAGCTTTGGTTGAAAAGAAACACTTTCTGGTTGAATTGAGTTCTTTTGCCATTTTGAGATACACTTTGCTGTAACTCCCCAGGGAAACACCAGATCACAAAATGGAGTGTTTTTTTAGCTTTCCCGACTGAGGACACTACTAATATGTGTTTGTTGTTCGAATTTGAGCTTTGGTTCAAAAGAAACACTTTCTGGTTGAATTGAGTTCTTTTGCCAATTTGAGATACACTTTGCTGTAACTCCGCAGGGAAACACCAGATCACAAAATGGAGTGTTTTTTTTAGCTTTCCCGACTGAGGACACTACTAATATATGTTTGTTGTTCGAATCTGAGCTTTAGTTCAAAAGAAACAGGTTCTGGTTGAATTGAGTTTTTCTGCCATTTCTAAGATACACTTTGCTGTAACTCCCCAGGGAAACACCAGATCACAAAATGGGGTAGTTTTTTAGCATTCCCGACTCAGGACACTACTAATATGTGTTTGTTGTTCGAATCTGAGCTTTGGTTGAAAAGAAACACTTTCTGGTTGAATTGAGTTCTTTTGCTAATTTGATATACACTTTGCTGCAACTCCCCAGGGAAACACCAGATCACAAAATGGGGTAGTTTTTTAGCATTCCCGACTCAGGACACTACTAATATGTGTTTGTTGTTTGAATCTGAGCTTTGGTTGAAAAGAAACACTTTCTGGTTGAATTGAGTTCTTTTGCCAATTTGATATACACTTTGCTCTAACTCCCCAGGGAAACACCAGATCACAAAATGGAGTGTTTCTT
The DNA here is from genome assembly GCF_051295495.1 of Thamnophis sirtalis. Lineage (NCBI taxonomy): Eukaryota > Metazoa > Chordata > Lepidosauria > Squamata > Natricidae > Thamnophis > Thamnophis sirtalis. Next base: position 7,900 of record NW_028261417.1, on the reverse strand, counting down.
TAGCTTTCCAGACTCAGGACACTACTAATATGTGTTTGTTGTTCGAATTTGAGCTTTGGTTCAAAAGAAACAGGTTCTGGTTGAATTGAGTTTTTCTGCCATTTCTAAGATACACTTTGCTGTAACTCCCCAGGGAAACACCAGATCACAAAATGGAGTGTTTTTTTAGCTTTCCCGACTAAGGACACTACTAATATGTGTTTTTTGTTCAAATCTGAGCTTTGGTTGAAAAGAAACACTTTCTGGTTGAATTGAGTTCTTTTGCCATTTTGAGATACACTTTGCTGTAACTCCCCAGGGAAACACCAGATCACAAAATGGAGTGTTTTTTTAGCTTTCCCGACTGAGGACACTACTAATATGTGTTTGTTGTTCGAATTTGAGCTTTGGTTCAAAAGAAACACTTTCTGGTTGAATTGAGTTCTTTTGCCAATTTGAGATACACTTTGCTGTAACTCCGCAGGGAAACACCAGATCACAAAATGGAGTGTTTTTTTAGCTTTCCCGACTGAGGACACTACTAATATATGTTTGTTGTTCGAATCTGAGCTTTAGTTCAAAAGAAACAGGTTCTGGTTGAATTGAGTTTTTCTGCCATTTCTAAGATACACTTTGCTGTAACTCCCCAGGGAAACACCAGATCACAAAATGGAGTGTTTTTTTAGCTTTCCCGACTAAGGACACTACTAATATGTGTTTGTTGTTCAAATCTGAGCTTTGGTTGAAAAGAAACACTTTCTGGTTGAATTGAGTTTTTCTGCCATTTCTAAGATACACTTTGTTGTAACTCCCCAGGGAAACACCAGATCACAAAATGGAGTGTTTTTTTAGCTTTCCCGACTCAGGACACTACTAATATGTGTTTGTTGTTCGAATTTGAGCTTTGGTTCAAAAGAAACACTTTCTTGTTGAATTGAGTTTTTCTGCCATTTCTAACATACACTTTGCTGTAACTCCCCAGGGAAACACCAGATCACAAAATGGAGTGTTTTTTTAGATTTCCCGACTAAGGACACTACTAATATGTGTTTGTTGTTCGAATCTGAGCTTTGGTTGAAAAGAAACACTTTCTGGTTGAATTGAGTTCTTTTGCTAATTTGATATACACTTTGCTGCAACTCCCCAGGGAAACACCAGATCACAAAATGGGGTAGTTTTTTAGCATTCCCGACTCAGGACACTACTAATATTTGTTTGTTGTTTGAATCTGAGCTTTGGTTGAAAAGAAACACTTTCTGGTTGAATTGAGTTCTTTTGCCAATTTGATATACAATTTGCTCTAACTCCCCAGGGAAACACCAGATCACAAAATGGAGTGTTTTTTTAGCTTTCCCGACTCAGGACACTACTAATATGTGTTTGTTGTTCGAATTTGAGCTTTGGTTCAAAAGAAACACTTTCTGGTTGAATTGAGTTTTTCTGCCATTTCTAAGATACACTTTGCTGTAACTCCCCAGGGAAACACCAGATCACAAAATGGAGTGTTTTTTTAGCTTTCCCGACTCAGGACACTACTAATATGTGTTTGTTGTTCGAATCTGAGCTTTGGTTGAAAAGAAACACTTTCTGGTTGAATTGAGTTCTTTTGCTAATTTGATATACACTTTGCTGCAACTCCCCAGGGAAACACCAGATCACAAAATGGGGTAGTTTTTTAGCATTCCCGACTCAGGACACTACTAATATGTGTTTGTTGTTTGAATTTGAGCTTTGGTTCAAAAGAAACACTTTCTGGTTGAATTGAGTTCTTTTGCCAATTTGAGATACACTTTGCTGTAACTCCGCAGGGAAACACCAGATCACAAAATGGAGTGTTTTTTTAGCTTTCCCGACTGAGGACACTACTAATATATGTTTGTTGTTCGAATCTGAGCTTTAGTTCAAAAGAAACAGGTTCTGGTTGAATTGAGTTTTTCTGCCATTTCTAAGATACACTTTGCTGTAACTCCCCAGGGAAACACCAGATCACAAAATGGAGTGTTTTTTTAGCTTTCCCGACTAAGGACACTACTAATATGTGTTTGTTGTTCAAATCTGAGCTTTGGTTGAAAAGAAACACTTTCTGGTTGAATTGAGTTTTTCTGCCATTTCTAAGATACACTTTGTTGTAACTCCCCAGGGAAACACCAGATCACAAAATGGAGTGTTTTTTTAGCTTTCCCGACTCAGGACACTACTAATATGTGTTTGTTGTTCAAATTTGAGCTTTGGTTCAAAAGAAACAGGTTCTGGTTGAATTGAGTTTTTCTGCCATTTCTAAGATACACTTTGCTGTAACTCCCCAGGGAAACACCAGATCACAAAATGGAGTGTTTTTTTAGCTTTCCCGACTAAGGACACTACTAATATGTGTTTGTTGTTCGAATTTGAGCTTTGGTTCAAAAGAAACACTTTCTGGTTGAATTGAGTTCTTTTGCCAATTTGATATACACTTTACTGTAACTCCCCAGGGAAACACCAGATCACAAAATGGAGTGTTTTTTTAGCTTTCCCGAATCAGGACACTACTAATATGTGTTTGTTGTTCGAATCTGAGCTTTGGTTGAAAAGAAACACGTTCTGGTTGAATTGAGTTTTTCTGCCATTTCTAAGATATACATTGCTGTAACTCCCCAGGGAAACACCAGATCACAAAATGGAGTGTTTTTTTAGCTTTCCCGAATCAGGACACTACTAATATGTGTTTGTTGTTCGAATCTGAGCTTTGGTTGAAAAGAAACACGTTCTGGTTGAATTGAGTTTTTCTGCCATTTCTAAGATACACTTTGCTGTAACTCCCCAGGGAAACACCAGATCACAAAATGGAGTGTTTTTTTAGCTTTCCCGACTAAGGACACTACTAATATGTGTTTGTTGTTCGAATCTGAGCTTTGGTTCAAAAGAAACACTTTCTTGTTGAATTGAGTTTTTCTGCCATTTCTAAGATACACTTTGCTGTAACTCCCCAGGGAAACACCAGATCACAAAATGGAGTGTTTTTTTAGCTTTCCCGACTCAGGACACTACTAATATGTGTTTGTTGTTCGAATTTGAGCTTTGGTTCAAAAGAAACACTTTCTGGTTGAATTGAGTTCTTTTGCCAATTTGATATACACTTTACTGTAACTCCCCAGGGAAACACCAGATCACAAAATGGAGTTTTTCTTTAGCTTTCCCGACTAAGGACACTACTAATATGTGTTTGTTGTTCGAATCTGAGCTTTGGTTCAAAAGAAACACTTTCTGGTTGAATTGAGTTTTTCTGCCATTTCTAAGATACACTTTGCTGTAACTCCTCAGGGAAACACCAGATCACAAAATGGAGTGTTTTTTTAGCTTTCCCGACTAAGGACACTACTAATATGTGTTTGTTGTTCGAATCTGAGCTTTGGTTCAAAAGAAACAGGTTCTGCTTGAATTGAGTTTTTCTGCCATTTCTAAGATACACACACTTTGCTGTAACTCCCCAGGGAAACACCAGATCACAAAATGGAGTGTTTTTTTAGCTTTCCCGACTAAGGACACTACTAATATGTGTTTGTTGTTCGAATCTGAGCTTTGGTTCAAAAGAAACACTTTCTGGTTGAATTGAGTTTTTCTGCCATTTCTAAGATACACTTTGCTGTAACTCCCCAGGGAAACACCAGATCACAAAATGGAGTGTTTTTTTAGCTTTCCCGACTCAGGACACTACTAATATGTGTTTGTTGTTTGAATTTGAGCTTTGGTTCAAAAGAAACACTTTCTGGTTGAATTGAGTTCTTTTGCCAATTTGATATACACTTTACTGTAACTCCCCCGGGAAACACCAGATCACAAAATGGAGTGTTTTTTTAGCTTTCCCGACTCAGGACACTACTAATATGTGTTTGTTGTTCGAATCTGAGCTTTAGTTCAAAAGAAACAGGTTCTGGTTGAATTGAGTTTTTCTGCCATTTCTAAGATACACACACTTTGCTGTAACTCCCCAGGGAAACACCAGATCACAAAATGGAGTGTTTTTTTAGCTTTCCCGACTAAGGACACTACTAATATGTGTTTGTTGTTCGAATCTGAGCTTTGGTTCAAAAGAAACACTTTCTGGTTGAATTGAGTTTTTCTGCCATTTCTAAGATACACTTTGCTGTAACTCCCCAGGGAAACACCAGATCACAAAATGGAGTCTTTTTTTAGCTTTCCCGACTCAGGACACTACTAATATGTGTTTGTTGTTCGAATTTGAGCTTTGGTTCAAAAGAAACACTTTCTGGTTGAATTGAGTTCTTTTGCCAATTTGATATACACTTTACTGTAACTCCCCAGGGAAACACCAGATCACAAAATGGAGTGTTTTTTTAGCTTTCCCGACTCAGGACACTACTAATATGTGTTTGTTGTTCGAATCTGAGCTTTAGTTCAAAAGAAACAGGTTCTGGTTGAATTGAGTTTTTCTGCCATTTCTAAGATACACTTTGCTGTAACTCCCCAGGGAAACACCAGATCACAAAATGGAGTGTTTTTTTAGCTTTCCCGACTAAGGACACTACTAATATGTGTTTCTTGTTCGAATCTGAGCTTTAGTTCAAAAGAAACACGTTCTGGTTGAATTGAGTTTTTCTGCCATTTCTAAGATACACTTTGCTGTAACTCCCCAGGGAAACACCAGATCACAAAATGGAGTGTTTTTTTAGCTTTCCCGACTAAGGACACTACTAATATGTGTTTGTTGTTCGAATCTGAGCTTTGGTTCAAAAGAAACACTTTCTGGTTGAATTGAGTTTTTCTGCCATTTCTAAGATACACTTTGCTGTAACTCCTCAGGGAAACACCAGATCACAAAATGGAGTGTTTTTTTAGCTTTCCCGACTAAGGACACTACTAATATGTGTTTGTTGTTCGAATCTGAGCTTTGGTTCAAAAGAAACAGGTTCTGGTTGAATTGAGTTTTTCTGCCATTTCTAAGATACACTTTGCTGTAACTCCCCAGGGAAACACCAGATCACAAAATGGAGTGTTTTTTTAGCTTTCCCGACTAAGGACACTACTAATATGTGTTTGTTGTTCGAATCTGAGCTTTGGTTCAAAAGAAACACTTTCTGGTTGAATTGAGTTTTTCTGCCATTTCTAAGATACACTTTGCTGTAACTCCCCAGGGAAACACCAGATCACAAAATGGAGTCTTTTTTTAGCTTTCCCGACTCAGGACACTACTAATATGTGTTTGTTGTTCGAATCTGAGCTTTAGTTCAAAAGAAACAGGTTCTGGTTGAATTGAGTTTTTCTGCCATTTCTAAGATACACTTTGCTGTAACTCCCCAGGGAAACACCAGATCACAAAATGGAGTGTTTTTTTAGCTTTCCCGACTAAGGACACTACTAATATGTGTTTGTTGTTCGAATCTGAGCTTTGGTTCAAAAGAAACAGGTTCTGGTTGAATTGAGTTTTTCTGCCATTTCTAAGATACACTTTGCTGTAACTCCCCAGGGAAACACCAGATCACAAAATGGAGTGTTTTTTTAGCTTTCCCGACTAAGGACACTACTAATATGTGTTTGTTGTTCGAATCTGAGCTTTGGTTCAAAAGAAACACGTTCTGGTTGAATTGAGTTTTTCTGCCATTTCTAAGATACACTTTGCTGTAACTCCCCAGGGAAACACCAGATCACAAAATGGAGTGTTTTTTTAGCTTTCCCGACTAAGGACACTACTAATATGTGTTTGTTGTTCGAATCTGAGCTTTGGTTCAAAAGAAACACTTTCTTGTTGAATTGAGTTTTTCTGCCATTTCTAAGATACACTTTGCTGTAACTCCTCAGGGAAACACCAGATCACAAAATGGAGTGTTTTTTTAGCTTTCCCGACTAAGGACACTACTAATATGTGTTTGTTGTTCGAATCTGAGCTTTGGTTCAAAAGAAACAGGTTCTGGTTGAATTGAGTTTTTCTGCCATTTCTAAGATACACTTTGCTGTAACTCCCCAGGGAAACACCAGATCACAAAATGGAGTGTTTTTTTAGCTTTCCCGACTAAGGACACTACTAATATGTGTTTGTTGTTCGAATCTGAGCTTTGGTTCAAAAGAAACACTTTCTGGTTGAATTGAGTTTTTCTGCCATTTCTAAGATACACTTTGCTGTAACTCCCCAGGGAAACACCAGATCACAAAATGGAGTGTTTTTTTAGCTTTCCCGACTAAGGACACTACTAATATGTGTTTGTTGTTCGAATCTGAGCTTTGGTTCAAAAGAAACACTTTCTGGTTGAATTGAGTTTTTCTGCCATTTCTAAGATACACACTTTGCTGTAACTCCCCAGGGAAACACCAGATCACAAAATGGAGTGTTTTTTTAGCTTTCCCGACTAAGGACACTACTAATATGTGTTTGTTGTTCGAATCTGAGCTTTGGTTCAAAAGAAACAGGTTCTGGTTGAATTGAGTTTTTCTGCCATTTCTAAGATACACTTTGCTGTAACTCCCCAGGGAAACACCAGATCACAAAATGGAGTGTTTTTTTAGCTTTCCCGACTCAGGACACTACTAATATGTGTTTGTTGTTTGAATTTGAGCTTTGGTTCAAAAGAAACACTTTCTGGTTGAATTGAGTTCTTTTGCCAATTTGATATACACTTTACTGTAACTCCCCAGGGAAACACCAGATCACAAAATGGAGTGTTTTTTTAGCTTTCCCGACTCAGGACACTACTAATATGTGTTTGTTGTTCGAATCTGAGCTTTAGTTCAAAAGAAACAGGTTCTGGTTGAATTGAGTTTTTCTGCCATTTCTAAGATACACACACTTTGCTGTAACTCCCCAGGGAAACACCAGATCACAAAATGGAGTGTTTTTTTAGCTTTCCCGACTAAGGACACTACTAATATGTGTTTGTTGTTCGAATCTGAGCTTTGGTTCAAAAGAAACACTTTCTGGTTGAATTGAGTTTTTCTGCCATTTCTAAGATACACTTTGCTGTAACTCCCCAGGGAAACACCAGATCACAAAATGGAGTCTTTTTTAGCTTTCCCGACTCAGGACACTACTAATATGTGTTTGTTGTTCGAATTTGAGCTTTGGTTCAAAAGAAACACTTTCTGGTTGAATTGAGTTCTTTTGCCAATTTGATATACACTTTACTGTAACTCCCCAGGGAAACACCAGATCACAAAATGGAGTGTTTTTTTAGCTTTCCCGACTCAGGACACTACTAATATGTGTTTGTTGTTCGAATCTGAGCTTTAGTTCAAAAGAAACAGGTTCTGGTTGAATTGAGTTTTTCTGCCATTTCTAAGATACACTTTGCTGTAACTCCCCAGGGAAACACCAGATCACAAAATGGAGTGTTTTTTTAGCTTTCCCGACTAAGGACACTACTAATATGTGTTTCTTGTTCGAATCTGAGCTTTAGTTCAAAAGAAACACGTTCTGGTTGAATTGAGTTTTTCTGCCATTTCTAAGATACACTTTGCTGTAACTCCCCAGGGAAACACCAGATCACAAAATGGAGTGTTTTTTTAGCTTTCCCGACTAAGGACACTACTAATATGTGTTTGTTGTTCGAATCTGAGCTTTGGTTCAAAAGAAACAGGTTCTGGTTGAATTGAGTTTTTCTGCCATTTCTAAGATACACTTTGCTGTAACTCCCCAGGGAAACACCAGATCACAAAATGGAGTGTTTTTTTAGCTTTCCCGACTAAGGACACTACTAATATGTGTTTGTTGTTCGAATCTGAGCTTTGGTTCAAAAGAAACACTTTCTGGTTGAATTGAGTTTTTCTGCCATTTCTAAGATACACTTTGCTGTAACTCCCCAGGGAAACACCAGATCACAAAATGGAGTCTTTTTTTAGCTTTCCCGACTCAGGACACTACTAATATGTGTTTGTTGTTCGAATTTGAGCTTTGGTTCAAAAGAAACACTTTCTGGTTGAATTGAGTTCTTTT